>NC_056576.1:23677041-23849541 GCF_018340385.1 Cyprinus carpio
TTACAACTTTACTGTAAGTTGGGAGAAACAAAAATATTCCTTGCTGATTTGGACATAAACATGTTTATGTCCCAGACGGGACCACCTCACTCACACTGACTCTGTTGCAAAGTGTAGATGAATGGGCCTCATTAAAGCAAAATGGAGATTCCGGCACTGAAGTGTGGGGATGGTCCTTGGACCTCTCATTTCTTTCACTGATCAATAGAAACTTTGAACTCGTGCTTAGAGAAGATTCCCGGTCCCTTTACAGGCAATGCATATATAACCTAATGGCAATGAATGGTGAAATGCAGAAGTAAAAAAGGATCCAGGAACTGATAAATAGCGGGAAATGAGTGTGTTATGCTGTGGCATGCCTGAAGTCCCAAGAGAGGGCTGTCTTGCTTCAGTTCAGTCCTGTGATCTGAGGAGGAAATCGACCCATCTAAAGAAAGCCTTTGAAGAGACCTGAACTCAAATTAAGGGACATGCCATGGATGTTTTTTTTCTTCTTCTTCTATAGAGTTTTTTTCCCCTTATTGTTGGGATGTGGTGGCTAGATATTTGGTTAAAATAAAGTTAAATGTGAAAGAGAAAATGTGAAGGCAGTTTCATGCATATTTTGCTTATGCATGTATTATATATGACATGCTTCACATTTATTATACTCTGTTCAAATGAAAGCTGCATGTTCTTAGGATCCTTTTAATGTGAGGCCTACTAATTAGGCTACAGTCATTTGCTGCAAAACATAGTAGACATAGTAAGTATGCTTCATTCGATGCTTTGGGTGAGCCAAAATTAATTAACTAGGACAAATGATGCAACCACATAAAACTGCGCGAAATCAAATTCAGGTGTTATAAAGAGTTAGCTCTGTATCAGTAATAGACACCTCCAGAGATGCAGTAATTTTCACTTGAACATCACACAAAAATCCAGACACTTTTTTCACTCAAAGTTTCTACTCTCTCTTCTAGAAGAAGGGAAACAGCTTACGCACTGCTTGAGTTTGGACGCTGCGTGTTGCCGTACGCCGCACAGTCCATGTCAACATGGCGTCTTCAATGTCATTCTTTGGATTAAGCCGAATTCTCTCTCTTAACTCGGTCACAAAAACATTTGTGAATCCTGCCAGGTAACTTATTAACTAGACATTCAAATGATCGCTTTGTGTTTGTATATTTACGTGTAAAGAAACAATGCTCGGTCTGTTTGTTTATTTGTTTAGAGTTACACTGTTAGCCGGTTAGCTAACTAACATAGCCAGATTGTCATCTATTGGTTCTCTCTTAAAAGATATCTGTGTGACGCACACTAACAGAGAATATTGTCCCGCTAGAGGATGTGAGAGGTTGTTACGCGAGTACCGTGTTATGTTAGTCATTTATAAATAAAACTGACAAACATTAGTGATAAATACAGTCCTGATTCCTCTGAGTAACGTAGTGTCATATGTTAGTGTGATTCTAACTGAATATGTAAGTTAGCGGTTTGTGTGAAGGTGACCTTCTTTATGAAAGAAGGCTGAAAATACAGACTATTCATTAGGTTGAAAGGTGAATCTCGGATAGGTTCACCTTTGGATTATTACAATACATATTTTTTTCCTTATCTGTTATAGAAGTTCTGAATTTTGCAAGCTAATGCTTACATGACATCGCCGGATACTTAGACGGACAAACTAACGTTACTGTGTTTAGTTTGCGCGTGTTGGAACTAATTTACTGTAACGTTTTACTCTATTCCCCATTCACTCAGTTCCAGCTTTAGACTTGAGCTTTTCTACTGTAATGATGTAATGATCAGACCCATCAGGCACAGGCCCTAACTGATGTTATGTAACACAAAACAATTGAAATGTGCAGAATCTGCATCCTATGATTATAAGACATTGCTTATTAGTTTTTAAAGCTTCAATGAAAGGCACACTGGAAATAAATATATGACCAAAATAATATTCAGCTTTCAAGAGTAATGTAATTCTGTGGTGGTGTTTTGGCCTGTGCGTGTCCTCAAGCAAGTTGAGCTGTCATGCTTATGGGATATGTGGGTTTGACTCTGGCCCTCATCTCTCTGCTCTTGATTTTCAGTCAAATGTGGCAAAAGTTCAAATATGTTTTGTATGCACAATGCTGATATAAATTTGTCAGATGATCAATTTAAAATACACACAGGGTCTGCTCTCATATAGCATGTTCCACTTTCTGTATAATTTGGCAAAGTCATTTTTTTTTCCAGAGGTTTTCGTTTTTTTCCATAAACTCATTTGCTAAAGTTAAATTTAGGTTATAAACATAGGTCTTTTGTTTGGATAACACATCGTGCCTTATTCATGAAACAAAAGCAGAGCTCATTTCTGTTTAAATTGTTTGTAAAACTCTTTATGTAAATGTTTATGTTGCATCCGATCCAACACACCAGTTTACATAGGAACACAATTCTGAACAATTTACGTAGAAATTCACTCTGCTTGTGTTTATTGAATATTCAATTTGACAGGAGGGATTGTGGTCTCCTGTCAGAGAATCAGTAATTTGAATCTAAATTTAAAAACAGTTTTATATTTCCTCACCTGCCGGCTGTGTGCCATTCACTTAAAATCAAAATGAGAGATCAGTGAACGCTTCTATCGCTAGCCATTCAGAATTATTGTTTGTTTATGACAGACCAGTTACTATTTAATTTCAATGGCTGCGACTGTAGACTGGCAGGACGACACCAGTGGATGTTTGTTTCTAACTGGCATATAGAAGCTCAGTAGGCAGAATTAATGGGGACCGAAGAGAGAGATGTGTGCCTTCCTCTCTCCTGTCTCTTGACACACATCCTCCTCCATCAAAACACTTTACTATGCCGTTGTTTGTACCTAACTACAAATTCTTTTGTGTGTGTCTGCTTGTTATCTCTATTTTTTTTTTTTATTCATCTTCCTGTTTTGCAGGTCAATAAGCACGTCAGGATGGAGGCTGGCAGAACAACAGGGACAGGGATCCCAGCTCATCACTGTGAATGAGAAACTGGTATGAACATTGGCTGTGCTTGTGCTGTTTTTGAACTGTGTTTGTACCGGGTCACGATTCTCTTATGCTTTTGTAATTATGTAAAATTGAAAGTTAAAAGTTAAAAATAATAAAAAAACTGACTGAATAATCAAAAAGGCATAGATCTTTTGGTATGTAAATATTTTTAGTGTTTTAATGCATATATTTTTAATGTATATTTTAATATTAAATTGTTTTTAATATTAATATATATATTACAAATATATTTTTTTATGAATGATAGCATGCTTTGTACAGTTCAAAATATTCTCAAAAAATGACCTTCATAAAATCCATCTATACTGAAATGAAATCTAATCTTTTTTTTTTTTCTTTTCTTTTTTTTCCCATGTCCTTGTGAGACAATAATGACCTTGTTTACCTATGAGACTTCAGACACTCAGCTGGCTTGAATGTGTGGGCCGGGTTTGGCAGAGTGGGGTGTTTGGGTGGACTCAGACTATCTCTGATTGTGTCTGAGCGGGCAAGTACACCCCGTCTGGTTGAGGGCTCTCATTTAATAGTTGGAGCCACTCTAAAGTAAAGCTGCAAAAGGGCCCCCCAAAATGAGGGGATTGAAAGAAAAATGGGGGGAAAACAGTCTGACAGTAGCAGGCTCACAGGAACACGGCCGCTGTCCTTTTATAATTGGCCACAGAGCTTTCATTGTTGTTCTCAGGCAAGCTGTGCCCATTGAGCGAGATATTTGGTTGTAGCAAGGACTACCTGTCTTTTTCTTATTCATTTTCATTTTAGAGAGCCTTTTTATAGGAGATATTCATATATGTTTTAAATGTAATTTGTGATAATGTAACTCTTACACAAGATTTACAATTTAACTTGTGAATAGTGTTGTCATGGTACCAAAATTTCTGTATTCGATACCAATACCAGTGAAAATCCACGGTTCTCGGTACCAAAGGAAAACACAAAAACATGCAAATTAAAAAATTTGACTATACTTTCATTTAATCCAAACTGTGTACATATTTCATTTTAAAGCCAAGAATAACAACAAAGTTAGCTAAAAAAATAAAATAAAAAAAGCCCAGAACTGCTTTTCTGACTGATATGACACAAACAATGTTAACCATTTGTACATTTTCTGACACGTATATTTTAGATTCACAATTTATTAAAAAGCCTCTGGTGTGTAAAAATAGTAAATATCATCATGTCATCCAGTTTTTTTACCCTAATAAAAGTTATAGGAGCATTAAATGGTTAATAAAGAAACTTAATACTGATGCTCATTATATTAGCTTTAGCCGCGCTTATGCTAACGATTAACTACTCCAATAAAAGCGTTCATTTCAATCCGACATTCAAATTAAAATATTTCATAGTATTCATAACAGAAGCGGTGTTTCCCACAGCAGCATATGCAAATTCATTCTCTGCCAGCAGGAGGTGCTTGTAGAGCGCAAGAGAGAGAGGTTTCCCCGATAACAGCTGTAATCAAATAAGCGCTGAGCCTGCGCTCACAAATGCTTCTCGGGTATTACAGGCAAGATTAAATGAAAAAGACATCCATAATTTTCTGAAAACAGTCGGTTTTCTTCAGAAATACAGTGATATAAAAACACCCGCACTGGGTTTAGACTTTGACACGTGCAGTGCTCATGTTTATTCAACAGTCAAATCTTTTTGGAAAATCTGTTTGTTGTCAATATTGATAGGCTATTTCCCAATGTATGGGAAACTGTGTAACTTACCTGCTTGAACTCGTTAATTTGATATGGGTGTCTGTCTTTAAAGTGTTTTATTAGTTTGCCGGGTTCCCTCCTTTTGAGGTTGCCATGTCTCAGTGCTTTTATAAAGAGAGCGCATCTGCGCACCTTTTGGATAGCGCACCAAGAACCGGGTTGACCGGGTACTCAGTACCACTGGTACTTAACATTTTGGTTTTTTTAGTACCGACTTGGTACCGAAGTACCGGGTCTTTTGACAACACTACTTGTGAATATTTTGTATTTATTTATATATATTTATATTTTTAAGACAGCACATAAACACTGAATTGACTCCTCTTTCGCATCTCTTATATTTATATTTTTAAGACAGCCAAAATTACACGCAAAAATTACATTCAGAGAGTAACATTTGCGTCTCATTCAGCCTGTCGGCTGTTTTTGTTTCATTCAGATGTTTTATGTAGTATAGTTCCACAAAGCTAAAGTCAGACTAGGGGTGGGAATCTATGGGTATCTCACGATTCGATTCGATTCGATTCGATTACGATTCAGAGGCCCAGGATTCAATTCGTTTACGATTAAGGATGCATCGATGCATCACAATGTTGTAATACATCCTGTACATCTATTAGGGGTTGGAATCTTCAGGCACTTCACGATCCGATCCAAGACTTCACGATCCGATTCCGATTCTGGGAGTCACGATTCGATTCCAAAACGATTCTTGATCTACCCAATTGTGCAAATACATCTTTACAACTTTACATCTTAAACAAAATTCCAGTTACATGCTTTTGTTTATAGTTGGAATCTCTGTATGTCAGTACTGCCATCTTAAAAATAGGGGTGTGAATCTTCACTGATTTTACAATTCAATTCAGTTACGATTATCATTATCAACTCAACACCACGATGTGTCACATTCTTATACATTTTATATCAAATTTTTTTTTTTGCAAAATTATTATTTTTTTTTTTTTTTTTTTTTAGGCACAGCAGGGTATTTTTTAAAACAATTACTTATTTAAAATAAGTGTTATTTAAGTGTCTGAAAGTTTACAGACAATAGTGAAATTTTTTTTTTTTCCTCAGCATTATTGCCGTTTGATTATTACTGATGAGATCCTAGTCAGTGCTTTAACAGGCTGCATTTCACACTAATGGACAGATCTATTTCGATATCAGATGTTTTGTATTCGAAAATGCAAGTGCATTTAACCGCAGCCGCAATTGAGCTTCAGGACAACAAACATACAGTAGCGCACGTGAAAGTCTGTCAGTGCGCGACTTTCGTGCATCTAATAGTACTGCATTCCAAACGGCATATATGAAAGCATATCTAAAGTCAAAAAGGGCGGGTGGAAGCACAGACTGTCAAGAAATGTGCACGTGCCTTAGTTTTGTTTAAATGAAAAGTTTTCTTTTATTTATATTATTTATTTATTTATTTAATTTGGGATTTTTTTTTATTTAAACAGTTTTATTATTTGACATTTATTTAACAAATAAATGTGCAGCATTTTGTCTGAGAGATAATAAAAGGACTCCTTTTAATTTATAATTTATCTTTAATCTCATTTTGTTTTTTTGTGAGAAAATCGTATTGAGAAATCAGTTTTGTGAATGGTATGGCATCATGAGTTGAGTGAATCATTACATCCCTATATGCTACTGCTAGCCTGTATGCTTTTCGATCAAGCTTATTTGTCCACAGTGAAGGTCAGCTGATGTGTGTTTTTTTTTTTTTTTTTTTTTCTTCCCCGGGGCTAGTTAAATTCATTTTGTGCTACCGGGATTTAGAAAATTTTGCCAGCCCTGGTCTGAACTGATAGCATCTTTTCCAGGGTTACAAGTTAGGGATTTTTTTCTGCAGAACTGTACAGTGAAGTTGATGTGCAGGTCCTCAGTGATCTGAGGTGAATGTCTTGACATCTCAGAATGGCTTGTAGAATTTATATTGGGTCACCTGGATGTGTTTTTCTATTTGACCCTGAATAAATTCTACAAGACATTTCTTTGGAACTCTAATTTCATGGGTTTCCCTGTAATTTATCACTGAAATGTGGAGACAGGTTGACCAGGAAGAATGTGGAAGAGAGAAAGCATCACAAAAAGCACTGAATTCAGCACTGACAGCTTTAGTAAGTGTTTGGTAAAAAAAAAAAGCTTTTAGATTTTTGGTTATCTCAAATATAAATTTATGGTGCATCATATGGCCACAAAATGGGTTTTTAAAAAAGCTTTTGAGTAACACACATTTATTATACTAAAATCAGCAATAAAATACATAAAACTATTATTGTAAATATTGCTTGTTGATTGATAAACAGAAAATTGTATAGACCAACACTCTACAGACACCTTGGCGATTGACTCGCCATTGGCTAGTAAATTTTTTATTTGCTTGGCAGACTGCTATATATATATATATATATATATATATATATATATATATATATATATATATATATATATATAATATATATATATATATATACATACACACACACACACACACACACATATATATATATACATATATATATATATATAATATATATATATATATATATATATATATATATACACACACATACACACACACATATAAAGTCAAGTCAAGTCTGCTTTATTGTCAATTCTTCCACATGTACAGTACATACATACAGAGAATCGAAATTGCGTTACTCTCAGACCCCCAGTGCATACAGATAACACTAACAGTAGAGCCTAAAATCTAGATCAAATATAAAATATAAGATAAAACTATACAATAAGGGAATGTAAAAAAAAAGACAGAAAAAAAATAAAAATAAAAAATATGGTTAAATAAAAGCAGTGCAAGGCACATGGCAGATAGAGTGCAAACCAGTGAACAAACAGTGCAGATAAAAAGATTTTTTAGTGCATAAAAAAAGCTTATTCAGTCTGATTAAAGTGACAAAGGGCTCAAGAGCAGTTATTTTATTTAAACTGACTGATGAGGAGGTAGAATGACGTCAGTTCCATGGTGAATGAGGTAGTGAGCAGACCAATGCTGCACAAAGTGACTGGTGCATGACATTGTATGTTAGTGGATTATGTGTATATATATATATATATATGTTTGTAAAATGGCACAGCTTTTTAAATATGAAAGTACACTCTTAACATCGGTCAGTCAATTATGATAATCAAGTATCATTTACTGATAGAACTTTAGTTATTTGAATTAAAACTTGATAACCATATATGAATGCATATTAGTTATTTTAACTAAACTTAGGACTGGTGGTGGTGCTTTTTTGGTCATTCAGTGTTTATGTAAAAAATAAAAAAATAAGTTACCTACACAATCTGTATATGATATCAATAAAAACATGTCATCAGATTATATTTGTAAGGATCATTATTTCCGTTTCCATAGACATCAGCGTGTATTTTACAAACTGTAAATGTATGGTTTTTGTTAGTACTTATGTCTATTAAAATGTTTTAAACTTAAAATAAGCATTATATGGTTGAAAACACTGAATATGTGATATGACAAGCGCTCAGCGCGTCCGATCTGGCTCTGCGGCGGCGAAAGCGGATTTAAATTCAACAGTTGATGACGTGACGCACTGAAAGTTCTAATCACACGGGTGTGATCCTGTCTATGGTGTGATCGTACGCGTTAAAGAAAGCTGAAGAATTCCAAAGGAAAGCTGTTATTTTGACAGGAAAACACAAGGAATATTGTTTAAATGTAGTGCATCAATTCACTCTCTCTCTCTCTCTCTCTGCGTGTGTGTGTGTGAGAGAAAGTGATGGTGATTTATGCGCCTTCACATTAGAGTTTACGGTACATTAAATCCATTCATATGAACTGATTAATATCACAGATCACTTGACAGATGAAACTCTGCAGGTCTTAGGCAGAGTGTTCGGCGAGTAAAAATATATATGTTCTAAGCTTTCACTTAGCCTACAACTCACACACTGGTGAGTAAAATCTGAGAATTTATTACCTATTGGCTAGTGTTAGACATCTTTTAGTCGCCCAGGTGAAGCTTTAGTCGCATATGCGAGTGATTTACTCGCAATGTAGAGGGTTGTAGACTGATGATGTGTTTTTGCGCATCTCATCAGTAAAGACACTCCTGTAATTAGTAGTATATCTCCAGCACGTACGTAAAGATCAGGGTTGCCAGGTTTTCACAACAAATCCTGCCCAGTTGCTTCTCAAAACTAGCCCAATCGCGTCTTCCAGGAGGTTCCCCGTTAAAAATTTCATCCCGGGGTTAAAATATATGTTTTTTGGCAGGGTTCCCTCGCTAAAATTCGCATTTTAGGGGCTAAATATCACGTTATTGGTATTGGGGTCGCTTCAACCGCGGACATTAAAAACAACCGCAGACTTGGCAACACTGGTTCAGGTGGAGCTGCATTTACTACACAGAACCGTGTAGTCCACCGACAAGCTACACAAAATCGCTTTCAAAATCGACAAAGAATCTCCTGCGGTTTTAAAATTGATTTTGTGTAGATTGTCAGTGAATTACGGCTCTGTGTAGTAAATGCCAACCAGTGTTGCCAAGTCTGTGGTTGTTTTTCATGTCCGCGGGTTGAAGCGACCCCAATACCTATAACGTGGTATTTAGCCCCTAAAATGCGAATTTTACCAAGTGAACCCTGCCAAAAAACTTATATTTTAATCCCGGGATGCAATTTTTATCGGGGAACCTCCTGGAAACGCGATTGGGCTAGTTTTGGACTAGTTTCGCATTCGCATTCGATTTTTTGCACAGCCCTAGTTTCAAATTTGATACTTTGTTTTCTAAGGTTCAACATTGGGTTGTTTACCCATAAACAAAAGGTTATTTATTTTTTATTTTTTATTTTTTGCCTATACCACTTTATTGAATTAAATAGAATTATTTATTTATTTATTTATTTATTTTTTTGTTTTTTCATAAACAAAAGGTTATTTATTTATTATGATTTCAGTTATGCCAATTACAACTTTGATTATTTTTTATTATGGAGGTGCAAAAGTTGTTTTGCAACTAATTATTCTATGATTTCAAGTACCTTTGAAAATGAATTTATAATAGCATTCTTAAATTATTTTTAAACATCTAATTTTGAAAAGGAGAAAAATAAAGAAAATCTTGAGCTCTAGTGAAAGTGCTTGCAAATGTGCCACTTTGCAGTGCAGTCAAATGTGTGGCATTGCAAATGACGGTAATTAAGGTCCTGCGTGATTGTGGCAGAGTCTGGGCGCTTTCTCCCTCTGGTGCCAGCACTGACTTTTGTTAGTAATTACATTTTGAATAGTAATGCATGCTGGGCCATGAGAAAGCCTGCATGGCTGGCCAGTGACACAGAGCTTCACACGGAATGTCTGAGCCGTGGACGAGCTCATATGAGCTTTCTGAATGAACTGCAAGAGGACCTTAGCTGCTTGTGAAACCCCTTTATAAAGCACTTTTTTGTGCACTTTTTTTATTATTGTAAAAAATAATGTATCCTATTATAATTTAATATGAAGAGACATTTATAAGTAAGCCATTCGTATTTCTCTTAAAAGCATAATCAGTGTGGCTCTGTGGTGCAATGAAACATTACATTGTTTGTTTGAGCATCTTGATCAGCCCAAAGCCACAACAGTGGTACAACCAATGGTGTGAGTTTAGGATGGAGTCTGCTTGGTGTCAGACAGGGGATAGTGTTCGGAAAGCCTGTTTCCTTATGTCATTATTTTGCCATTTTGTTTGCTGCTGTGCTGGTAGTAATGTAGAAATTACATAGAGTAATTTATTGAAAGTCCATATATTTGCATGTATATTGAAATGTTTTGCAAACCATCCTGCATATGAAAATAAATGCAAACAGCAGTGAAATTATACCTAATTGCAAGCATGAGGCATTCTGTCTAGCCAGAGCTGTGAATTGAATGAACATGTTGAAGTAGTTGTCAAACATGCATCATTGTGCCAGTGAGCTCCAAGCTAGACTGAATTCATGATCCAGCCGTGATTCTGTCCTCCTCCTCCTTCCCCCTCTTTCCCTTCAGTGTTCATCTCAAGTGTCTGTTTTGTCTAGTTGTCCCCTCATACCAGGTGCTTGTCCGAAGAAAAAAAAAAACAAGGCCAGCAAGTAGGTCAAAGGACATGGCTCTTTGAAGAGGATCTGACAAGAGGCTTTGTGCATTAGTCACTAAATGGTATTTCATTTGCTTAACACTTTAGAAAGTAACCTTCAAAGTGCCCGACAGCACCTTTGTGTGGCAGAGGAAGGAGACTTGAACTGGCTGTATATTGCACACTGTGTTCCTCACTTCAAATTGGCTCAATGCATTTTCCCTACTGCTCATTGTCTAATAATATGAATACTAATGTAGCTGATTGGTCTCTAGTAATAATTATATATGAGCTGTGACTCATTTATTATTTTTCATTAGTTGTAATTGGTGTTACATTTAGAAAGTTGCTCATTCATGACTTTCCATGGTTCATGACATAAAGAGATTTGTCTAAAGAGGTTTCCTGTAGAGTTGTTACTTAATTTAAAGTCTGCATGAACCGGAAGTTGCTGTCGACTTTATTTCAGAGTAGTGACGTATTTCCAGCTGAAACGGAATATTGAATAGAGGGCATGGTTTTATGTTTGCGCTCCTCCTCTCTGTCTCTCACTCATAGCAACCTAACAGTTGGAGGGGTGTGTTTATAAAGATATTCTGCCCAAGCCGTCAAACTGACGTCATCAGAGAAGGAATGCCATTTCAGAGCGGAAGCAAATGTTCAAATTTTGATTAAAGATTAGCAAGACAACCAATTATTTATATATATTTTGATATACCTATATATATATATATATATATATATATATCCTATATATATATATATATATATATATATATATATATATATAAAATGGTGTGTGTTTTTGTATTTATATGTTTATGTGTGCACTGATTTAAATGAATCTGTGTATTTTGATTCAGACTTTAAAGTGATTGAAAAGCAGTTTTATATATATATATAATATATTTGGAATAAATAAATAAATATTTGGAAAAAATATATCACGGTTTCTTTTATAAATATCACGATTCACTAGATTCTGTGTACTGTTATTTTGTCCAATAAGTAATCTCTCTTATCCGAATTTAATAGGAGAAAATTACATTTTTAACACTCTCTGTTAGCTTGGATAATTTAGAAGTTTCCTCTGGTCTTGTTGAAATATATAGTTGAGTATCATCAGCATAACAATGGAAACTAATTCCGTATTTTCTAATAATATTACCAAGGGGCATCATGTATAATGAAAACAGCAGAGGGCCTAAGACAGATCTTTGCGGCACTCCATACTTAACTGGATTTAATTGACATGATTTCCCATTTAAATAGACAAAGTGATAACGATCGGAAAAGTAGGATCTAAACCATCTTAAAGCCTGCCCTTAAATACCTGTATAGTTTTGTCTAGTCAAGTCACCTTTATTTATGTAGCGCTTTTAACAATACAGATGGTGTCAAAGCAACTTTACAATATTAAATAGTGTGTCAATAATGCAAAATGACAATAGTAAACACTCAATTTTCAGTTAAAGGCAGTTGATCATTGAATTCAGTGATGTCATCATCCAGCTCAGTTCAGTTTAAATCGTATCATCAAGTTGATGATATCGCTGGATATTAAGTATCCCCAACTAAGCAAACCAGAGGCGACAGCGGCAAGGAACCAAAACTTCATTGGTGACAGAATGGAGAAAAAAACCTTGGGAGAAACCAGGCTCAGTCAGAAAAAAATATTTATTTGATCCCCTGCTGATTTTGTTAGTTTGCCCACTTACAAAGAAATGAAGGGTCTGTAATTGTAATGGTAGGTTTATTTTAACGGATAGATACAGAATATCAACCAAAAAATCCAGAAAAAACACATTATATAAAGGCTAGAAATTTATTTGCACTTCAGTGAGTGAAATAAGTATTTGATCCCCTACCAACCAGCAAGAATTCTGGCTCCCAAAGATTGTTTATGTGCCCATGTGGAACACAAATTAGTCCTGTCACTTTAAGTTGTTACTCCTGATGTCTGCTCATTAGGGGTATAAGACACCTGTCCACACAATCTGTATCTTCCATTCCAACCTCTCCCACCACCGTGGGCAAGACCAAAGAGCTGTCCAAGGATTTTAGAGACAGGATTGTAGATCTGCACAAGGCTGGAATGGGCTACAAGACCATCAGCAAGAAGCCTGGTGAGAAGGAGACAACTGTTGGTGCGATTATTCGGAAATGGAAGTAAACAACCATCAATCTGCCTTGGTCTGGAGCTCCATGAAAGATCTCGCCTCTTGGGGTAAGGATGATAATAAAAAGTGAGGTATCAGCCCTGAACTACACTGGCTGAGCTTGTTAATGATCTTAAGGCATTTTGGACCACAGTTACCAAGCAAACCATTGGTAACACACTAAGCTGCAATGGGCTGAAATCCTGCAGCACCCGCAAGGTCCCCCTGCTCAAGAGGGCACATGTACAGGTCCATTTAAAGTTTGCCAATGAAAATCTAAATGATTCAGAGAAGGCTTGGGAGAAAGTGCTGTGGTCAGATGAGACCAAAATTGAACTCTTTGGCATTAACTTGACTCATTGTGTTTGGAGGGAGAGAAATGCCTCCCCAAGAACACCATCCTTATAGTCAAGCATGGTGGTGGAAACATTATGCATTGGGGCTGTTTTTCTGCTAATGATACAGAACGACTTCACTGCATTGAGGGGCAAATGGACGGGGCCCTGTACTGTAAAATCTTAAACGAGAACCTCCTTCCCTCAGCCAGAACACTGAAGATGGGTTATGGATGGGTCTTCCAGCATGACAATGACCCAAAATATACCACCAAGGCAACAAAGGGGTGGCTTAAGAAGAAGCACATTAAGGTCATGGAGTGGCCTAGCCAGTCTCCAGACCTCAATCCTATAGAAAATCTGTGGAGGGAGCTGAAACTTTGAGTTGCCAAATGAAAGCCAAGAAACCTTAAGGATTTAGAGAGGTTCTGTAAAGAGGAGTGGATCAAAATCCCTCCTGAGATGTGTGCAAACCTGGTGACCAACTACAAGAAAAGTCTTACCTCTGTGCTTACCAACAAGGGTTTCTGCACCAAGTACTAAGTCATGTTTTGCTTGGGGATCAAATACTTATTTCATTCACTGAAATGCAAATCAATTTCTAACCTTTATATAATCTGTTTTTTTCTGGATTTTATGGTTATGGTTTGTAAGTGGGCAAACTTACAAAATCAGCAGGGGATCAAATAAATATTTTCCCCACTGTACTTTTATCATTTAAGTGGGTAAAACATAAGCCATCATCGCATTTATTTGAGCTTTGACTTACTAGTCATATGGAGCGTAGCATCCTGGAGATGTTGTCCGACAGGAGTTCTGCTCAGTCTCTGCTGCGGTGCAGACCATCAGCATGAAAAAGGCTAAGTCGCTCCCAGAAAAGATTCCAATTGTTAACAAAGAGCAGTTTCTGTTCTTTACACCATGACAAAAACCATTCGTTTAAAGCAAACAGTCTACTGAACCTTTTGTGTCCTCGTCAATGCATGGGAAGTGGTCCTGACACGATGATCCTCTTCGCAGGCGATGTGCTGCGTAGTCTCAATCAGGCTCCTGAAGGCCCTCTTCAGAGTTTCTGTCTGCCGCAGCTTGGTGTCATTCACGCCCACGTGCAGCACAACAGCACCAATGCTCTCGTCACCCTATAGGATAGCGGGTATCTGCACAGAAACATCGAAAACACGAGCACCCAAGAAAATAGTGAGTGTGCACTTTAGCTAGGGCAGCACGGACATGCCGGACTATGGAGTCTCTGACGATCACGACATCGCATTCCGTCTCGCGTAGGGGAGCGAAGCGGATTGCGGTCGTGGATCTGCTTCTTCACGGCCTCCAGTTCGAAAGTGTCCTCACCTGCACTCAAAGGTAGACACAAATCTGCCATTTAAAGCAAATAACAGTAAATAAAAGAATGGAGTGTAAGCAATGTGAGCAAGATAAGCGGCAACCGCGCTAGTGATGCTAATGGGCTGTAATCTAATAGTGATGCAACCAAAATGATGGTGTATAAAATTTATTTTAAGATTGAAAAATAGTAAAGAATTGACGGAGCTTGAACTCAAAACATGCGGCAGAAACAAACTCAAAACACACGGCAACAACAAACTGATGAGGCATTGGCCGATAACGTTCCAATTAGGGCTGTGTTCAAAATATCATTACGACGATGTATCGTCACAGAGATTTGACAATACGAGTATCGATACAGCTGGCCCTGTATCGATATTGTGGCACTTGCACAGCAGTGGACAGTGGTTAATTTGAATACAAGAACACCGTTTAAAATTGAGTAGAAAAGTGCAAGGTTTCTAAAAAATAATGAATGGCGCTTAATATATAGGCTACAACAAGGTTTAATCCCCGGAACATTGAGCAATACGGAAATATCTGTTAAGCGTGTTACTTATCTTTGTCAACCTGGCAACCCTATGCACGTGCTCTCTGTCCACTATAAACGCGTTTGCTTTCTGAAAACACCTGTTAGCTTGCAGTTTAGCGATCTCCACTTCAATATTCTATTCATAGAACATTGTAATTCATCAAGTGTTTATTTACACGAAAGAGAGAGAGAGAGGCTGTGCACATAAGAATTACCTCCGTTTTGTCGCATTTCTCTATTAACAGTGAAGCTGTGGATTTAATTCCTTTAGAAACAATGATGTTACCAGCTCCTTGTTGAGAAAGCTAATGTAGCTCTTGAGGGATTAATGTATTTATAGTTTATAAAAATATGCGGGGCAGTGCTAAAAAGTTTGTTCCTGAATGTCTGATTGCACGCAAAGCGTGATCTGTGTGAGTGACTGAGCGTGTCTGTTGTTTGATTGCATTAGTTTTGTGATTTTTGTTTTTTATTTATTTTTTTTAAAAAGTAGAGAGTGCATTAATTTGTGCAATGATAACCTACCATCAATGTTAAGATGATTTATTTTTTATATATATTAATATGAGTACATTAATGTGTAAATTTTTATTTATGGGCTTAAAAACAAAATGCAAACAATCAGAATGTTGTACCTGGTGGGGAGTGCCCAATGTAAACATTAAACATATGCCATTACCTATATTTTACTGTGGTACAGTTATGGAGTCCCTTCATATTGCAGAGGTCAACTGCTTATAGTTAGCACTGGCCCTAAAGTATGCAGTGTTTCATAAACAGCTGTTCTACTAAATTCTACTGAGGTAAAATTCAGTGCAGTCATGTATCGTGATACGCATCATATCGTGGCCTCTGTATCGTGATATGTATCGTATCGTGACTTTGCTGGTGATACACAGCCCTAGTTCCAATCATATTGTGCATCCCTATTGCTTATTCAGTAATAAGATGGGACTAATATTTGGACTTTATGAGTTGAAGTGTGTTGTTTCTGTACCACTAGTGGCACCAAAGAAAATGTAAAAATTAACTGTTTCCAGACTTCTTTCTCTTCACCCACCCCTTCAACCCAAGTCTGCAACTGAAAGAATTTTTTTTTTTTTTTTGCCTAAAAAAAAAGCAGCTGGGCTATTAGGAATACAGTTTTATCTAAAGCACTGTGATTTCCTCTGATCCAAAAATATGTGCAGATGTTTATTGTGAGGATCATCTCTTATTGGTCACAAGTAGTTTTTTACTCAGAAGGTACATTTGCATGTATGTGGAAGTATTTGATTTTTTTTATTGTTAGGATAATGTTTTTTTGGTCACAAGTTTTTTTTTTATTTCCAGGTCATCTTTACTGTTTTTTATTTTTTTATTTTTTCCCTATTTTTCCCGTTATTAATCCCCATGCAAATTTAACCAAAGTGATTCTGAAGGGATTGTGCTGGAACAGTGATGGAGGAGTATTATTAAATCTGAACTCCATATGCTGAAATGAAAGCTGGATTTATATACAAATGGACACTACAGCCTTTAGAAGTCCTTGAGAGGTTCCACCTTCCAATAACTTTTCCATCCACAATTTTATGTATTGTCTGTCTGAGATTAAAACATTTAGGTCACACATGTACATTACATTACGAGTCATTGGTGTATTTCTTTTTATAGTCAGAAACAGCAGAAAGATGCCATCAGTGTATGAATCTGCTATTGAATGTGTGGCAACACAGATCTGTATTCCACATCTGAATATCAACGTGTTCAACCAAAACCATCAAGAAACCTCTTCTGAAAAGACAGTTCAAAATGAAAAATGCCCATTTTATTAATTTAATGTTTGCACAAGCGTACTTTAAGATTCATAGCATTTAATTACAAATCACTTCCGAGCTCACAAAGTGGAAAAAAATATATATAATTGTAGTTCTTCTCGCACTGCAAATTCTTTCTTGTTTACACTTCGGTATTATTCTTGTCGGCCGCACTTGGCTCTACCAAGCTGCACGCAGGGCTCATTCAAGCAGTCGGCCCCACAGTCTGCCACTCTGAAAGGGCTCCCATGCGCTTTATTCACAGAGGAGCCAGAGGTGTCAGAAATATAGACACGCTTTCACGTGATGGAGATTTTGCCAGTCTTTTCTCCATCGCTCTTAAGCCTGGCATTCTGTCTGCACATACAGGTATTGAAGAGCTTTGTGAATAGTGTCAAACTTCATAGTTCTCATTTTGTTTCCTGTACATACAAGCAGAAAAGTGCAGTGTTTTCCTTTGTGGTCCCTCTCTCTGGCCAATTTTTTATTTTTTTCTTGAAGCACCGTATTTAAGGCACAGTTGCTCGCTTTGTCCGTGGGCCATTGTGCATTCGTCTGTTGCTTAGATCACCCTCGTAGTTTTTGTTGTCCTTATGTATGCAGGCAAGGCTAAGTCTAGACTACTTTTCCCCCCTCTTTTTGCATTTTTCCCTCTTATTTTGCAGGACAATGGCAAGATTTTTTTCAGTATTTACCAAAAAATATTTTAAGATCTTATTCGGGCTGAAGGTAGGGTAGATAAGGAACAACTAATAATATAATATTATTATTTAATAATAGGAAGGACAACAATATTTTTCTTCAGCAGTTCTCAACCAGAAATGTATATTGTGGTTTGTTAATTTCACACACTGAAATTATGTCTCGCCTGTCTGTTTAGACTAATTGTCATTCTGCTCAGCAGTGTCTTTGAATGAGACCCCTTTCTCTCTGTCCTTTGCACTGAACATTTTCAACAAAAAGATTAATTTTCATGATGAGATATTTGCCATTTAAATGTTCGAGCCAGCTGAATGTGATACTAAGGTTAGATACACGTCATGGAAAGTTCTGACATTTTGCTAAATCTTTGTTGTCACTAAGTTACTGGTGTGGATCAGGGCTAGCAATTTAAGTCATCTTTGATAAAGTTTAAAGTCTTGTTCATTATGAAGTCTAAGATCATTTTCCCCCTTCACTAAATTTGTCCCCTTAAAATAAAACTTATGGTACTGTATGTTCTTCCCAGCCTGCTCAATTGTCATGTGAAGACTGAGCGTTTGGCAGCCTTTTGTGCACAGTTCATGCTAAAGAACCTCTTTTAAATGAATCAAGTGGCAGATGACAGACAATGATGAAAATTTGATTCTTTGAAGTTGTAATGGCCATTGAAATGTGTGAAGTTCCTGCATTGAAAGGGGATCTGCTTGTAGGATTCACAACCTTGGGTGGCTGCTTACTGGGAGGTTTGGCTGTGTGTTGTTGCTGACTTCCCATTGCTGGTCGGTAATTCCCAAAGGAATTGGACTCTCTATCGCTTTCAGCAGTCTTCTTCAGCTCAGCAACACCACACTGGAGTCTAGGAACATGCTGCATGTTACACGCACCTCTTTCAGATAACTTTCTTAAAACAGTCCTCTCTTGTTCGTTTTATGCAACAAAAAAAAAACATGATCACTGTTAAAGCATTATTTGTACTCTATATATAACCCTGGGTATTTGTTTGGGCTGGAATCAGTACAGATTTCCTGATTGAATTTTAAATCACAAGATCTCGATTCAGTTCATACAGTGGTTATATTGTTGTTTCTTCTTTTCTTTTTTGTGGGGGGCACGGCATTGCAGATTCATTGAACCACAGTTTAGAAACACTGACACACAGAACTAACTTTATACATAAACAAAATATTTCATTTGAAACTGTGCAGTTGAGTGAATTCAGTTCTGCAGCATCTACAGGAGGAAAGCACAGTATAAATATATTTTCATGAAATCCGAAAAAAAAGACTTGAAGAAGATTCGATCTTGGGGAAACATTTAGGAAAAAAAAGCTTTGTTTGCCAGGATATTTTTGTCAAAAAATCTGGTGACAATTAGGGCTGGGCAAATTTAATGTTTTGCCATGATTTTATTTTTAGAAATCGAAGAATCATGATTTTGAATAGAAATATTACCAAATGTTAGAATTAGACACTTTGACAATATGCCGGTGATAACAGTAAAGAGAAAAAAATGATCCAACTGCATGTCGACATACGTGATTAACCGCTCACGTCTGACGCGCTCTGTGAAGGACCATAAATACTCTTTTGTGTTGACAAAGATGTGACGCGAGCAGTGGAATTTTTTTGCCAAATCACCCAGCCCCAGTGACAATGTTTCAGGTATTATGAAGTGGCATATTTTACACCTTATAACCATATATAAATTATATAATATTAATATACCAATCTTCTGGAACTATTAAAATCTACTTTTTAACTTAAACTGTACTGATAATCACGATAATAATTCAGGTAGTGCATTAAATAGCCACATAAAACATGGCTAGTACTTTTATGTAGATGGTGCACAGGGTCATACACAAAGACAAAACACCATCAGGGTAACACGTGACACTATAATAATGCACTAAGCAACAAAATAAAAAAAAACATCCTAATGTACATTAATATTAACTAAATTACAAAGAAATTAAACTATTTATATAAAATATAATTAAATGTCATGTGGTCACATTGCCAAAACAAATTTCACTGTATTTTACAGTAAAATTACACACAATGCAATATAATTACATTGCATGCATTAAACCATTTACAGTTTTTTGTTTATTGTGTATGAAAAATTAATTTACCAATTAAAGTATATTTAGTATTTTTTTAACAGTGTTTTTCTCTAAAAAATAAATAAATAAATAAATAAATAATTAGAGAATTGGAATTTTTTTTTTTTTTTTTTTTTTTTTTTTTACAATTTTTTCCCTTTACACTTTCCCTAGTATTGTTGGGTTCTAACAATTCAATTTAAATACATTGGGTACAACTCTGGAATCATATCATTGCCAGTGGAAAAATTCAGCCCAACAATAAAGACAGACTGATGCCCTGAATGATTCACCTGCTCCGAGCGGACACTTTAAGTTTAATGTACTGTTTACTTCAAGTTTGCAGAGTTCTTTTCACCTTCACACCTGAAAGCCCGGGTTTCTGACCTGCAGTGAGGATCACAATAGACTGTCTCGATGCATTTTGAGAGTGTGAGAAATTAGCTTGTCTAGACAAGTGCGCGTCTGCATTCAAAAAAGAAGAATTTGGGCTTTTATGCCCTTCGGGGAATAGTGCAAATATGTGAGAACAGCAAAGCTTCTTTTATGCTTTTTTATGAGAGCACAAATGAGAATCTTTTTTTTTTTTGGCAAACCACACATTAATGCTTAGGTTTTGATGAAAAGATTTGCCTTATGTACTCAAAATTTACCAGTTCTTTTGTCTCCCTCATTTTGCCAGGACATCACAACTTTGACTGGCGTACCTGAGGAGCATATAAAGACCCGTAAGGTCCGTATCTTTGTGTCTGCCCGCAATGCCATGCAGTCTGGTGTCAAAAATACTCAAAAGTGGAAGATGGATTTTGACACCAGGGAGCGCTGGGAAAACCCACTGATGGGCTGGTCCTCCACGTGAGTGCACATCATGCGCATCAAATCATGCTTTATTTAATTGGCAAATAAAATCCAGTGTCTGAAGTGGTTTTTATTCCCAATCCAGGGGAGACCCCCTGTCCAACATGGTGCTGGCATTCAGCACCAAGGAAGATGCCATCGCTTTCGCTGAGAAGAATGGTAATCCATTTAAACATATTTCCACCATCGTGACCATAGTTTTTAAACAGTACAATCATCCAGTCAGAATCATATCCAAAAATGTCTCTTGGGGGAGATGACGCTCCGCTTTGAAAAGGAGTTGTGTTTGTGTTTGTGGCATAAAGATTCACATTTATCCTCACCCTGTCTTATCCGCCCTGGTGTTTACACTGCACATCAGCAATAGTGGACATCTCCCAAATCCAGCCTGTAAGATATACTTGGCTGACTGTGCTCTATGCCTGTTTATTTTTACAGGTTGGAGTTATGATGTAACAGAAAAGAGGGTCCCAAAGCCGAGAGTGAAGTCATATGGAGCAAACTTTTCTTGGGACAAAAGGACTAGAAGGTCGGCCAAGTAAACATCCAGTTTCTGCCTGTCTGTGTTATCTTTAACAGACCTGTAAAAATAATATACTCTATGTATCTAATAAACTATATCTTTACAACGCCTGAGTTTTACTGTGCTTCCTTTTACCGAATCTGGACGTTACATCAGTCAGATTCATTGGAATGACATAATATCTGTAGTAGTGTGAGTATTTAGCACTTATTATTACTGAAGTAACTGCTGCTGTTTGTGCTAGCCGTGTGCTTTGAAATGCTCAGAAAATAATTCTTCTTGTCAGGTGGTTCATTTTTCCCCCCCTTCAAACCCTCTTGAAGACAGTTTAGTGTTAATGTTTCTGAGATGAGAGTATGAGGTAAATGTTGAGCTTCAAAGACTGAACGCAGCTAGATATGTTTACTCTCATGCTCCTCCAGGAATGAGCCCAGATGAGTAAAACACGTGCCTGCTTCAAATGACGTTCAATTGAAAAAGCAGTGAACGTTTTTCTGTCATCTCTGCTAGCACAGTCTCTGGTACTACACTTACCATGTTCATTTTACGTCACATTACAAATCTACATTACCTGGAATCGTTAAAATGTGGTTCATGTTTTAAGTCTTAAAGTCAGAATGAGTCACTGATGTGACAAAGATAACCTAATTGGTCTGGGCATGACATTGTTCCCTTATAAATGGCCTATATGTAAAAAAAAAAAGTCATTGCTTTGAAAATGATCATTTTGAAGGAGGTACAGAGCTGAAAAAAAGAGCAAAGGTGCACCAGACAACTTTATGAGGAGCTTTGCATAATAGGAAAGAACAATGTTTGGAGTCAGAAAGCATTACAGGGGCTCATTGATATGATGTGAATTTCGTAATCATGTGAGGTCAAACTAGAGCCTTTCAGCCAAAATGCAGTGCAATATCAGCTTTATCAGTAGGATGGCATGTGATTGGTTTTTGTCACCAGAAACTGAGTGAAGACAAGAGGAACCATTTGTCTTTAAAAACTTTGTAGGGAGTTGAACTGAACTGAAAGTTAAGTCCATAAGTAAATATTTTGGCTTGATTTAGTTGAAATTTAGTTCAATTCAGAGCCCCACTAGTTGAATTGTGGGGAAAAAAGCTCTGCAGGTTTTCCAGCAGTAGATTCATGATGTCAGTTAAAATGAGTTGAATAACTTTTTATATAATGGCCTTAAAGCTTAAGCAATGAAGCCAGGACACTCTAATTACATACAAAATGAGAATTAGAATCCAATTATTTTGCTTTTCTAAAAAATGGATGGGTACATGGTATGAACTAATGGCAAAATTCAATTCTTAAAAAAATCCACACCACTGAGCAATTTATAAGTATTTTTTTTTAATGATTTCACTCTTAATATCTGTACAAATACATCAAACTTTGTATATACATATGACATTTACATAAAAAATACAAAACTATATATTTATAATTGAATTTTTTGTCTTGAGATGTCTGAAAATAAAAATGCATTTTGACAACAAAGTGAAAAAGTGAATGCTTTGATACTGAGTCCTCTTTATGACCTTTTCTTTAGCTCTGCAAGAGCAATATAGAGCAGAATATTGGCAAAAACGAGACAAAGTTTGCATGGCACAGTTTTCTCAAACAAGTATCACCCACTGCTAATTTCTGCCCTATCGTCGAAAAGTCAAATTGTTGCTGCTGATGATGGACGGCATTTTGCACAAGTGAATTGTCAGGGGTTTCCTATCTGAGAAACGGCTCATTTTCAATGTTTTCCTGCTGCACCATATCGCAAAAACATTGAAGAACGTTCAAGAAAATCCCTTTGGTCAGTGACACTGAACTGTAAACAAAACCAGAAATATACATGTACATTAAAGAGTGACATTTTTTCCTATGCGTTTCCATTTTTTTTCCAATAAATAAGCTCACAAGCTGACATGCATGTATGTGTGAAATAAACATCTGTGATACAGAATTGACACTGATAAGCATTTATACAGCTCAGGGAATGCAATTTACAGCTTGCAGAAGACACACTTTACATGACAGCATTTTACCTCACAATAAATAACACTGCTTCTCTTTGGACAAATATAATTCTCGGTCATAATAAAAAAATAAAAAGAAAGAAAGAAAAGGGAAAGACAACATAAGGGAAAACAAAATAACATGATAGACAAGTATGCCAGACACTGTAAATGTATAAATTATAAAACAGAACACTGTATAAATAAACATCAAGCAGACTGAACTACATGTATACTTCTTTCTTTTTTCTCTGAAAAATAAATTAGCATACACATGTACAGTGTGGACATGATTCCTTGCCCTAGGACTGTTCCACTGGTTGATGGTGCTTTATCCATCCAGTACAGGTGATAATTGGATATAAGCCATGTAGTCCTGGTCTTCCTCATCGTCATCATCCTCCTGGTCTTCAGTAATGGCTATATGGGAGAATACACGGTAGCTGTTGCATGAATATAGACCACAACAGCGCAGAATGTACGTGAGTATTTGTCTTTATCCCAAAGTCTCTAACAATCTAGTGGGTTTTAGGCTACTTGACAGCTTAACCAGGTGAACTGGCTCCCAAAATTATGCAACTAGACGTACATAATGAAGGAAGTCAGCGGTGTGATGGGACGGGGCTGATCAGAAGCTTTAATGGCTCAGGTCTGTTTGGCAGATTTCTGAATCAAGACCAAAAAAGTGCTCTTGCATTCCACAAATGGCTGCTTTTTTCTGGTTTTGTGTCTTAAATCCATTACTTTGGATGCACAGGTTGTGCAACGGCTGACCGTAGCTACGTGGTTGTTGGTTTATTTATTGTTGTTATGTATGTTTTTTATGTATATATTTTTTTTATATATATATATATATTTCCGGAAATTACATTGAAAAAAATGACAGGCAAAGCAATGAAACAAATATGCAGTCCCTCACAAACAAATAGGACAACACGACCACAGCAGAACTGCACACACAAATTCACCTAAAGTTAGATGTCTAACAGCAGAGACTGAGAAAGCATTGCTCTACTAATAACATATTCTTGTCCTGCAAACTGTAAAATGCTGTAGTCATTCAAACCATGAGGTGATCATAAAGTTGGTCCCTTGAAATGACGTACATACCTTAAGGCACAAGAACAATAAGGTAAGCCATTCGTTCACATTGATCATTCGATTCGTTCGTTAGTACAAATCGGAATGTAAGTATTCCCTCATTGATGGCAGGTCTAGCTTCATCAATCCATTCTCAAAGCTAGTGACCCATCTGTCAAAATAGGTAGTCTAGGTAACTTTTAAACAACAGCACCAATGTTACAATCACCTTATATGAGCGTAAGGAAAAGAATTCATGTCTTTTCAAACCCTCAGAGCTATTTACGTCATAGTGCATTTAAAAATAACTGATTACAGCCAAAGTCAAATTAAACAAAAAACATAATTCATAAAACACTTACATGATAACCATGAATATGGAATTGACAAGCTGATATGTTTATATAAGTCTCTACATTTTACACTATAACAAATGGGAAATATGAACTCAGCTTGCTGGTCAATAACAGGTCAGTCTAAACTAGAATTCAAATGTCATTAACTGCAAAAGTTAGTCCGCTCGTGTTTTCTTGTTAGTTAACTGAAGAAAATTAATGTCAAAGGACTCCTTGAAAGAGCTCTTTGTAACATTTGTATATATATATGTATCTTTTTACATTGTATTCATTGATTTCCATTGGTTTTGTGGGTTCTTTTTTAAATAAACATTTTTTTTTTTTTTACTTCTCAAGAAAATGCTAAATTAATGAAGCCAGCCAAAGAGGACATGCAAAGAACTTCCATTCATAAGTCCTTTCTGTAGCTTAACTCTTAGCAGCAGGAAGGGAATAAAGAGGCGCTATTTGGAGGGGTGGGAGGTTTTGGGGAGGTGGTTGCTGGGGGCAGCATTGGATTGTCTTTTAAGATGTATTACTTACAGTTGCAAGATCCTGAATGCTTAACCTCCAGGAGAACCCCCAAAGAGCAAGCGGCCTGCTTCATGGCACACTCGCTGGGATATGTGGTGTTGTCGCTGGCGCACACGGCCTCCTCCGAGCGACTTTCTGGGCACGACTCCACGCAAACTGCACAGCGCCCACGACCCATCTTGGAATCCCATAGACACTTCTTCCCCAAGCTGCATTGGATATCATTGCATGACTTGGCCTCTAAAAAACCACAGGGGACAAGAAACATCAATTTCTACTGATAACACTGGTGTTTTCGTACATACAAATTCATAAACGTGTATGTTGTTGTTGTGGAGAGGCTGTTGGCAAGTCACGCTCAGTTTGTCAGTTTGTTAACACACAAGACGAGCCAACATCAGGAAACAATTAGACAAAAATTACTTTCCTTTGCAAGTAATAATCACAACTGGGATTGTCACGAAAGTAATGGAACTGAATTAATTTGGGATTTCGCCATTGTTGCACTCTGAACAGAAAACAAATTCCACCATTTTCAACTTTTCTCATTTAAATGAAACAGGCAAATGTTGACACTCACTGATGCATTTCCCTTCATATGCCACACCAATGGATCTACCAAGCAAGCACGTGGCTCTCCTTAAATGGCACGCACTGGCGTAAACAATCCCATCGTTGCCACAAAGATACTGATCCGGAGACGTGACCTCTGGGCATATGCGGTTGCACGTCACACAGTATGCATTGTTTGTCTGGTCCACCACACAAGTTGAACTTCCCGGACACATGACATCATGGCACGTCTCTGTGAGGATGAGAAGGGAATACTGAATGATACTGTTTTACCTGGTTTTCTCATTTTCACAACCAATGACCTAGTTTCCCAAAATCTTTCACTTTTGTGTGGAAGCAGTGTGTTACCTACTTTTGCATTTGCCTTGATACTGCACCTCCAGATCCGGGTGGCCTTTGCATTTGGATTTCAAGAGGGCACATTCATCTCGGTATGTTTTCCCATCTGAGCCACACACCGGCCCCTTCCAGGTGATGTTGGAGCAGTCTGGGGCGCAGACGCAGCGAGGCTTACTCCTCCTGTTCATTTTACATTTCTTCCCAGGGCCACAGTCCACATTATCACATGTCTCTAAAATTCAGCCACACAGGAACATGATATGTAAAGCCGCTGAATTTTTATTCTACATTAATATTACTAATCGATGTTTGTTTGACTTTATATTAAAGTAAGGATGGGGGCATGACCAATGAAGCACAGTAACTTTGTATTATTATTATTTATACTTTTGAAATATGCATGTAATATGTTTTTATGACGTATATAATAGCAACATATGCTATTAGAGGTTTCCACCTGAACAAACGAACATGGATTCTACCTTTACAAGGTATGCAGTTTGGAGCCCCGCCATTGAAGATCATCCACCTGAATAATGTGCTGTTTGGCACATCTTCCTCAGTCCAAGATGTTCCGAGCCTCCCACTCCGGCAGCATTCCTCTCGACTCATCCCAGGCATGTAGAGGACCTGACATCTCCCGTTCTTGCCTTGCTGTAGCCAGCAGTTACCAGCTGTAGAAAAAAAAAGAGCCAGTCGTATTAAAGTCTGAAGCCAATGACCCAGACACAACACGTGCAGCCTGTATTAGCTGGAGCTCTCCTGCTCCCCCTCCCCCGCTGTATTTTGTCTGATTTTTCCCAACGTGATGCGACTATTTTACACTTGCATGCCTTCGGCCAGACAACTCAAGGGCTCCGGGTCTGCTCGGGAATATGCTTTTCCTGTCGTCGAATATGTTAAGACCGTAGAGAGATTTATTGTCTTGAAGTAAGTGCCAGATTGACAGCCTCGTACCTATTTAAACAATGTGCATGGCAGTCTAGACTCCAGTTCCTCGAGCGCTCTGTGCCAACTGTCTGCGCTCATCACGTTTCAGCACACTTACAGCAGCATTCCAAACGCTGCTTTTGCCAACACAAACGCGTTTATCCGTTGCTAAGAATAAGAATTAGACATTTTTTGAACTGTCGGGTCAACCCTGAGGGGAATTAGTCGTGTTTATGTATTAAATTAGGCATTCGTGCCGGGGATACCACGCGCCAGACGATCCAATTAAATCATACAGTCACGCGAGCTTCATCAAACTTTGTTCTCAAAAATGATCGTGCCGTTTTGATGACAGATACGCAAAGCGATTCTAATAATTAAATGCATAAAAATGTTACACATTATTTTTTTAAAAATTCATTATGTCCACTGATTTTTGGAAAACCAGACGAGGTAGACAGTGTCTAATTTCACTACCTACTATTTGAGAAAAATACAATCGAATGTCTAATCATAAAGGCTGATTTGAGAGTGTGCTAAATATGCATTTATACAAAACACTCATTTTTCACATTATTGCTAGACAATAATACAATCAGCTATTCATTTTTTATTATTTTTTCAAGATGCATCTCGGTGTCCTCTAATTTTGACAATATTGTGCATTTATTTTAGATAACGATAAAATGCTCTGTTGCAATTTTCATCTGTTAATTTAGCATAGTAAATTCTGGATGTTTTTTCCCCCTTTTAAAAAATGGTGCATGTAAGGACGCACCTGTCTCGAGGACACCAATGCAGGCGCGAGCCAAGAACAAAACTTTACAGTTGTCTTGTATTTAAGCAGGTCCCTTCATTCTAAAGGAATACTTTAATTCTAAATGAATTCCAGCCCAGACTCATATCTAAAGCATGTCAAAAAAATAATAATTTAGAAGAAACAAATACAGCAAAAAAAGAATGAAAAAAGTGCACTCACCTTGCACTTTTTGATCTTCAATCAAATAACAGAGCCATAAGAGCAATAAAATCATTCTCGGGTGGAGCGGCTGACGCTTTAGCATCCTTTGCATGTTTAAAGAGAGAAAGAGTATAGACGAGCAGTGCAAAAGTAATCTTCTTACTCAGGCAGTGCTGAATGAACGCTGCTCTCAGAGTGCCACCTCTTTTTAAGTGTATAAGGGGTCTCGGGCCGACTGTCTGTGGTGTGGGCGGTCTTCCTCTCTGTGGGGGTGGGGAGAAAGAACCCCCCCCCCCCCCCAAGTTCTTTCAATCCAAATCAGGTGACATAGTTGTTAGAAACTTTCTCTTGCCCCTAAATCACTTCTGAGTTTTGCTGAATACCAAGTCGCAGGAGGCATAAATAAAAAATGGCCCAGTTTGTAGGCTATTTTGTAACCTTATGGATATCCAGAACTGACCAGGCGTGATGTGACTAGTCCAGTTGCCCAGGAAAACATTATTTTGACATAAGCAAACAATATATTAAATCCCACCCTAAAAAAAAAAACCAGATTCCAATGAATATTGGGATTTAGTATAAAGAAAAGGGAACGCGTTTGTAGGTGTATGATTAGATGTAAAGACTCTGTAACCGGATATGAATTACAAATTCAGCCGCGCATTGATAGCCTGCCAGTGTCACCACAAACCCTTGCCGAGATGGAAAATGTCACAACTTTCTAGGCCATGAAAGGTCTGATTAACAGTAGAGGGTGTTAATTTAATACAAGGTTACTGTTGAAAGGTGATCTGCGCAAGGAGACAATGGATTACAGAATAAAGGAAAGAAAGACTATTATTAGACAAAACAGGTGTTGCGATTTCCCTCCGGGATCACAATCTATATCCCATTCAATTTCCGAACGGCGGTGGCGCGAGGCAGACTACACGGAATTCATTTCCATAGAAGTGAGACACGCGAGACTGACTGGAGGATTTTCTCTCTGTGGCGGAGGTGCACGTGCGACCTCTTCTGCAAGAGACTTGAACCACACAAAACACACACATGTATGTGCACATCCGCCGAGATCAATTATTGCATACTGTTTAGAGAGAGGGAGTATCGTATAAAGGAGCCTGTAGCGAACACTCGATCTTTCGAAGTAGCTTTTTTCTATTTTAATTGGTTTCGACTTTAATAATTCGTTCCATTTTATTTAGTTTTATTTGCATTTGGCAAAACCAATCATTATTATAGAACAAATTTGTGTATAGCCTAATCATTGCGACGAATCGCAAATGAATCTACACTTTCTGTATAGATGTTGTTTAGCCTTTTATTATCCGTCAAATCATGGATGGCTTTAATTAAGCTGCGCATAACCCAATAATTATAGAACGTATGAAGATCCGATTATGAAGATAATTCACATGGTGCAAAACAGCCAGTATGAGGAAACTGGAGGAAGCCCACAAGATCACCAGATTAAAGTTTATTAGTAGCCTATCAGATCGGTGTAATTTTCATTATTTCATAATTTTCAAATCGGTGCAATTGCCATTGCGTTTCTATTCTCCATAATTTTCTAATGTAACTCTAGAAGAGAATATTGTAGCCTTATGGTTAACTTTTGGCATTGGCCATACTAACTTTATACAAAACGTTTCCCAGGACTTTGGCAGTGACCTAATTTAAATATTAGTATTATCTGCATTTGATTAGTGTGACACATAAAATCTCAAGGTCTGATCAAAGCATGTTATAGCTTTAGTTTAAGCCAGGAAATGTTAAATCTACATGTCTTAGTTTCACCTGTCAGTTACAATATGAGCCAGCCGGATGACAAACATAATAACTGTGAGTGTTTTATTACAAGTTCCTTGGCTGCAGAGCTTGTCCGTGTCATGTGGTGCACTTTGAGGCAACTGTAAGCATTGCTTGGTTTCAAAAACACGTATCCAAAACAAAATCCGCATTTGTGTGTGTGTGTGTGTGTGTGTGTGTTCTTTTTTTCCACAGTATAATTAACTGTCTGTGTATTTCATCCCTCTTGGTTTTGAATAAATAATATTTGGTCGATAGAATATTTTGTTGATGTTCTAACTGCCAAGATGATGTCCTGTGTTCCCAGATCCTACGCTTAATGATAAATAAATATAGCATGTCGTTATTATAATGCCTAAGCGTTATTAAAATATTGTGGAAACCAAAGTAAATAAAAAAAATACTCATGATATTAGCTAGAAACCTTATAGCTGGAGTTTGTTGGTTTAGTGAAAAGATGAGGTAAGTTGTGGAAGACAGGATTTTTTTTTTAATTAGGCCTATTATTGTTATTTTAAAGTAATACACTTCCTGAAAATACTTAATTTAATTCAATTCATTGTTTTTCATAATAGGTATATGTATTAGGGGTAAAAAGCCACAACCTTCAAAAGGTATCTTGTTCTTGTCTCTTGTTACCATGTTGTAATTAAATTGTAAATGATCTGGTGACATCTAGTGGTACTGCAGTGCTTGTACAGTTGCTGACATATGCTGAAGAACCTGGGCTGTTTCTCAAAAGCATCGTGAGGTAAATTGATCGTAGAGGCCATTGGTGGCATTGGATCTACGATCTACATAGGCTTACGATGCTTTGGGAAACGCAGCCATGGACATAATAAAATGGCTTTGGAGTTATTTGACAGTAACTCGCAAAATTAGATGATAAACGATAAACGAAATTACATTATCCAAAGCACCTACTGAGATCAGATCTGGAACAGAATGTATTAGTCATGCCTCCAGCATCCACTAGATTGCTTCCTAAATACTGAAAACTGGCTTTAATACAAGCTTTAGGAACAAGAATAAATAACTTTTACATAGCATGTGGCTTTTGTAAAAGTTATTTATTTACTATTATTTAACAAATTGTTCTGTAAATAAATAATAGCTAAAGGCACATTAAAAGGTAAAAAGGTTAAGATGAGAGTTATGGTTCCCGTAAGCTGTTCAATATCATTCAGGCTATTTTCTGAACATTTAATAGAATTTTGTTTCCATCACAGACGTGCATACACTTAAGGAACATTTGTTTAGGAAACATTGTTATTTTAAATCTAAAACTTTGAGAAAATACAGATAATTAAAATACTGAGGAAAAGAGTTTAAACAGTTTAAACAGTTGAACAATACCAATGTGTGTGTGTTTTTTTTTAAATAAGGATGTGCTAATAGGTTTCATTAAAATAAAAGGTTCTGGATGTTCTTGTGCTCTCTGCACACATTTTTTTCAATCATTCCTCAACCTCTTGTCATGACACAGCCCATAATTTATGCAGTTCAGGATCATTATATATATATATATATATATATATATATATATATATATATATATATATATATATATATATATATATATATATATATATATATATATATACACCTAGTAAATGAACTAACTAAATGATCCTGAACTGCATAAATTATTACAATTTAAAATAATTGTTTTTAAATTTATTATACTTTAAATTATCATTTATTTCTGTGATGCAAAGCTGAATTTTTAGGATCATTATCACATGATCCTTTAGAAATCATTCTAATATGATGATTCATTATCTTTTTTGGAAACAGTTCTGCTGCTTAATATTTTTTCAGAACATGTGATACTTTTTTAGGATACTTTGATGAATAAAAGTAAAAAAAAAAAAAAAAAAAAGGAAGCTATGTTTTTAAAATAAAAATATTTTGTAATAACAATATACACTACTGGTCAGTAATTTGGGGTCAGTTTTTTTTTCATCAAATATATTAGACAGCAGAACTGTTTCCAACACTCATAATAAATCAGAATATTAGAATGATTTCTAAATGATCATGTGATAGACTGGATGTTACATGTGACACTGAAGGCTGGAGTAATGATGCTGAAAATTCAGCTTTGCATCACAGGAATAAATTATATATATATATTTTTTAAGTATATTCAAATAGAAAACTATTATTTTAAGTTGTAATAATATTTCACAATATTACTGTTTTTTCTGTATTTTTGATCAAATAAATGCAGGCTTGATGAGCAGAAGAGACTTCTTTCAAAAACATTAAAAATAGTAATGTTTCCAAATTTTGGCCTGTACTGTATATATAAAACTAGGAATATTTGATATCTGATTGTCTTTGGCTGAGTAATTCTGTTGTTTTGCCTTGAGAAAAAGTATGCAGTATAAGCAGTGTAAAAGAAATAACAACCTTTGGAATGTGACAGTTCAGGAGAGAAATGAGTAACAAGCTGTTATTTGCAACTGTACACTGAGCTTAAAAGCATTTATTAAGCAGATAGTTAATGAGCTGCTTTCAAAGCCCTTTTAAAATCTGTGGCACCTCATTCCTTATTGACGGAAGAATTGTTCTGATTATTAATAATAGTAAATGTAAGTATTTATTGAACATTTATGGAAATCATGTTGTCATCACACATCACACAGCCTAAATGTCACTTAAAAGCACTTGGAAAAATGAGTATGTAGCACATTTGCTAAATTCCTCTTAAGCCATACCAGAGCAGATAGCAGCCAGTGAGTATACTGTGCATCACAAAGAGGCAATGCCTCATAGATAATGTCCAATTATTTTTTCACAGTAATAAATAGTGTTGGTTAGTTTATTAATGGACTCTGCACTCAACTCTTTTCACAGCTTTGGAAAACAGTACTTGGAAAACCATAGGTCAAAATCAGTGAGAGACCAACTGAAAACCCAAAATAGGCCTATCGTAAACAGGGAAACATACCAAGTCCACTTCCAGACAGGTGCTCTTGGACACAAAAAACAAAACCAGTTCCAAGAGCACCATCTAGTGGATGATAGAAGGAAACACAGAGGTCTTCCCTCCACAGACGTCATTTAAGTTTTTTTATTACCTCTGAATAGCTACTTAAAAAATATTGTATCCGTAACTATTTTTATATGTAAAATTATTTTAATATAAAACATTTTATTGTAACAAATTATTAGTATATCAGGGTACAAAAACATCTGTCAGTCGGGTCTTAGATTTGGTCAGCTTAAATGGAAGATTTGGTCAAAATCACTCGTTCATTTTGTAACATAAACATGTCCACAGGTGCTACATCAGCTATATTCATTTTTAATGTGATTAAGATTTTTAAGCCACCATATGAAGCAAATTTCTCAAGTCTTCAAAAACTACTGAATGTGTCTCACACATGCTATCTCACACAACCTCACTCTCTCCTTGTGTGTGCGTGTGCGTGTGTTTTACGAGCTGGCACTAAAAGGTAATGACAACTCTAGACTGGTTACCTAACAAGTAACTGTTACTTGTTAAGTGTTTATGTAACAAAATGCAAATATCAAAAACCGGACGCACATTTTCCCAATTAGTAATTACTCAGTGTGGCAGTATCATAGCCTACTAAAATAATTACAGATTACTTGTGATTTCACGCTGCAACGCAGCAGAGGTGCAGCAAAGCTAAACAATCATGATTTCCCATTGTAAGTTAAAAAGTGTTGGCCTTAAAGGTGCAGTAAGCGATTGAAATCAACACTCAAACTATTTTGTTAATATTTGCCAGCTGTCTATTCTGTGTGTATGCTGGAAAAATAGTTTTTTTTTCTACATAGCCCTGGTTGTGTAAACAGGGGGAAAAGCGATCCAAAGAAGCATCCACTCTTGTAGCTAATCAGCAATTATAATGCTCACGATGCGGAGGAGAGAGAGAGTGAGAAAGCCGGAGATATGTAAAATGAATGAATGAATGAATGAATGAATGAAATATCATTGGAAAAAGAAGGATTTACGATCAGACAAGAACTAAAACCGTTTCCAGGGATAGAGAGACATTATGGAGTTTTCCACTGCATGGTACGGCTCGGTACGTTTCACTTTTTTGGAGTTGGTTCCACTGGGTACAGTACCTGGTACTTTTCTTTTTAGTACCACCTCGGTTGAGGTTCCAAGTGAACCGTACCCTTGCCAAAACGTGACGTGTTTCTGCTGAGCTGATTACGGATTAGCCGGAGAGAATCGTCACTACCTGCATCACTGAACTTGTGACACAAACACAACAGAACCGCTAGATTTAAATCAGCACAGCCAGGAAATGATCGAACCCAACTGTTTTGAACGAGCGCACTTTTTTAACAACCAAAACGTTTCATTGTCTGTTGTGGAAGTACAGACGTTCCTCTCGTTGATAGCAGAGGAGCGGATTTTTTTTGTAGAAGTTGTGGCAGTAGAGGCGGCGCAACTATAACGACATGTAAATAATCCCGCCCACTCTAAAGCTATGCTAAACTGCAGTGGAAACGCAAACTAGCCGAGCCGTACCGCAGTGGAAAAGCGCCATTAGAGAGCGGGAAGACCTGAAAAGGACGCCAAGGTTTCTTTGTTTCAGATCGACAAGTGAGTAACATTGGCATCTCACAGAATCAAGATATGCTGTTGTTGTAATACTAGCTACTATTCTAACAGTACTGATTTGTGCTTATGTGAGCAAGCTGTCTGATGCGCCAGCTGTGCATAGCTGTGGCTAGAGCCTTGCACTTGCCCAAGACGCTCAGACCCTAGCCCGCCCGTGTCTGACAGCTTATCAGAATTACCGACCTTGAATTCCTTAAATTCCCTTGATCTTTTGACATATAAGAGGTCATTGTACTATAAAAACATCCTGTAAGTTTCAGAACTCAAAACTTTCTTGTAAATCTAAAAACAAAGTTTATATTGAAGCCAATCTGCCAAAATGACAGGTTGTGGAATGTGCCACTTTGTGACATAATAGTGTGGCTAAACACCGCCTCTGCAGATGAAGATCAGCACCTGCTTCTGCATCACTGCCTGTTTAGTCCCGCCCACTGATTTGAGCATATAGTGTAAATAACGAGAGAGGCAAATGCATGGGCCCATTCTTCTTACCTCGCTTAATACATCTGAGATTATTTGAAAGATGCCAGATCTTCTAATAGTGATAACTAGGGCTGCACAATTAATCAAATGTGATTGTCATGCTTATCTTGTAAGTAAAGCTGGTTCTGTGATTAGTAGTAAATCTCCAGCACGTGCTTTCAGATGGAGCAGCATTTAGTACACAGAGCTGTGGTTCACTGACAAGCTACGATAATTAAAAAGTGCAGAAATTGTTCTGTGATTATAAAAGCTGTTTGCTTAGCTTGTCAGTGAACTACGGCTCTGTGTAGTAAATGCTGCTCCATCTGAAAGCATGTGAAAATACCACATTTAATAACATGTTTTTACTCCAAACTCACTTCATAACGTCAGTCGAGTGTTTGAAATAAATCCTTCTGTGAGATGTTGTGGCATCTTACACAGAATAAGCCATGCAACATATTTCATAGTATTCTAAGCAGTGATAAAGGCTATGTTGATTAGTATTGCATTATTATATACTTTATAATAAACATTATAATAAGACGAACTCAGAAAAACCATCTACTGTCGTAGTCATGTGTTTATTAGTCATGTTGAATCAATGAAAGCAGTTAGATATTCTGTTTATTCAGCTGCAGTGTTTCCTGGGTTTCTTCTGCGAGGCGTATTTGGAGTTTCAGTGCGAGAGCGCTCTCTGGCCTTCGGATGGACATTTACTGCTGATCACAGAACCGTGCTTCACTGAAAGAAGCTTCTGCCTAATCGCAATTTATCGCCTTTGAGATTTAATTTTGATTAATCCTGCATCCCTAGTGGTAACTAATCTCTGGCTAATTTGGTTCTTTAAACTAATTTGTGGATTTGATTAAAATATCTGGATTAAGTTGTCTAAGATTAACTACTGTGCATTCTCGTGTTCCCTGTAAAGGGCAGATGTATCGATACTCGAAACCGCTACCCGATCAGCAATACAGCGATTGGCTGGTTGCAAGACAGCAACGTAATGACATCATATAATTAAAAAAGACACCTGACTTGTTTATATTCACGATTTCTAGTATTTGTACAGGCTTTACATATTTATTTCAATGTTGTAATTAGCAATTCATATAATTTTATCTTTGAAGCAGATTTGATATGTGACAGGATTAATTAAAGTTTCTTAAGGGTCAAGATCAAGTTATCTGCATCTCCTGCCCTCCATCAAGCCACTCCCATAATAGCTGTCACAACTCAAATTAATGCACGACTCAGAATAACTGTATAGCATGTGACTCTAATACAATTATAGACTCTAATACAATTATAAAGTAATTATTTTATCAATAATACATTTTTCAATGAGTAAAAATGGCTGTGTCTATAGTATTATAGATTACACAACATTATAATATTATTTTCAAATAAATTTTTAGATAATTATTATTTTTAATTATTGTCCCCGGATTAGTAGGGTACTCTTGTAATAAAGTAGCAGTGGCTGGGATAGATTTAAAATATAAATTCCTCTTAAAAAGATGCAATCTAATCCTCTTTACATGAAATAAGCCTGCTCCTGAGCAAGTTTAAGTTTACGGACCTGTTGCTATGACAGCAAGTGCAGGATGAGCTTCGAAGAAACAAATAATCCAAGATCATGCCAAATCGTCAAAAATTAAATCCAGATAACTGAGTTAGCGACGTACGAAGAACGGGCCCCAGGTCTGTGCAGAAGCCAAATGATAAAGATGGCTCCGAAGACAAGACAATCAGTCTCTGCACCGCCTTCCTTCTGATCCCAACATTAGGAAAGATTGGATGAACTTCATTTTTAAGTTCCATAAGTGTCAGTAAGAACTTGCTCCTTTATTCACTTAATTTTACTGTGTATTCGTTTACAAACAAGGCATGATTCAACGAAGGATTTTCAAAAAGTCTGAAACTAAAAGATGAATCTGTGCGACTATATTGGATCTGACAGTAATGTTGCAACACACACGTGTGAGTAACTGTTTTTATTATGTGGTCACTAGTGCTTTGTCTATTATTACAGTATTTATGCATTTTTAACCTAAATCACATCAGTGTCCATCTTGAGATTCTTGAAGGATTTGACTGTCAAACATACACAACTGTTAGCCAATCATAGCAGTGAGCGTTTACTTTGGAGTCTACAGTCTGCCACACCTATTCAAACAGAGCGTTCAGATGAGGGGGTCAAAACAGGACAGAAAATAGCCTATTACTTCTAAATTATAATTTTTTTTTCTAGGTAGAAATCTTGATCACATTATAAGTGGACCTCAGAGAATAGTACAAAATAATTAATTTAAAAAAAGGCAGTTTATGACCCCTTTAAGGATTCTTTGGCCATTTAACACATCATTACCCTGAATTCCCACATGTGCTGGTTCTCAAATAAAACAAGTTATTATTCCTAGCTGTTTTATACTGTATAATGTAATCATGATTTCCGATAAAATGTCACTTCTATTTGTTTGCAATAATTGGACAAATGAATAATGCATTCTTTTTATATATTCTTTTACATAAGCTTTTAAATCAATCCCACATTCTTAAAAATAAAGGTGCTTCAAAAGGTTCTTCAAGCGATGCCATAGAAGAATTTATTCTTTATTCTTATTTTTTAAATAAAGAAATTGGTCAATAAAAAAAAAAATCAATTACAGACGTAATCAAACAGATGATGAATACTATTAACAGCAATTGTTATATGATGCAATCAAACTTATAGCAAAATTTGCTAGTTCTTTATGTTGTTTCAGGGTTAGCATCATCTGAGGTCCTCTGAGGGGTTGGCATCATTTCTTCTCAGCTGTTCTGGATCCAGACTGAAGCTGGTGTAAATCCTAGTTACATCTCAAGGCAAAACAGAGAAACAAATAGAGACATAATTTGCGTAGCTGCTGTTCCAACCAAGTAAAATTAATTAGTTTATCCCAAGCTAAAGAATAATAATGCACATTTGATCAGATATAACTACAGTCCAAAATTATGAGATGCATTATTTGAATGCTTGGCCAAAGAGGTGTGTTTTTAATCTAGATTTAAACAGAGAAAGTGTGTTTGAACCCCGAACATTATCAGGAAGGCTATTCCAGAGTTTGGGAGCCAAATGCGAAAAAGCTCTACCTCCTTTAGTGGACTTTGCTATCCTAGGTACTACCTAAAGTCCAGCGTTTTGTGACCTTAGGGAGCGTGATGGATTGTAGCATGGTAGAAGTCTAGTTAGGTACATAGGAGCTAAACCATTAAGGGTCTTATAGGTGAGTAATAATATTTTTTAACTGATATGAAACTTAATAGGTAGCCAGACAACCGCCTAGCAGTGCATTACAATAGTCCAGTCTAAAGGTCATGAATGCATGAAGTAGCTTTTCTGCATCAGAAACAGGTAACATGTTCCATATCTTAGCAATGTTTCTGAGGTGGAAGAATGATGTTTTTGTAACATGAAATATGATTTTCAAAAGATAAGTTGCCGTCTAATATAACACCCAGGTCTTTAACTGCAGATGATGACATAACAGTACATCCTTCAAGTTGCAAATTGCATTCTATGAGACTCTATGTGCAGGTTTTTGGTCCAATAAGTAATACCTCAGTTTTGTCTGAATTTAATAGAAGAAAATTACCGGTAATCCATTGTTTTATATCTTTAACACATTCTGTCAGATTGGATAGTTTAGAAATTTCATTTGGTCTTGATGAAATATATAACTGAGTATCATCGGCATAGCAGTGGAAACTAATTCCATGTTTTCTAATGTTGCCAAGTGGCAGTATGTACTCTATATTGAAAAATAACAGAGGGCCTAACACGGATCCTAGTGGCACCCCATAATTTACTGATGTTCACCATTTAAGTAGACAAAATAGTAACAGTCTGCTAAGTATGATCTAAACCACCGTAATGCCTGTCCCTGAATACCAGTGAAATTTTTTGTGTAGTGAGTATGGTGTAAGTCTGCTTAGTGTGTTTTAATGAATAGTAGTGAAATTTGTAGTCGGCCTAAGAGTTCCTTGGTCAGAAGTCATTTGTAATTTTAACAAGCGCAATTTCTGTGCTATGATGAGGCCTGCATCTTCACTGAAATTTTTCATAGATGTCATTTTTTTGCAGGAAGGAGTACAATTGAGTGGACACAATTTTTCTAATATTTTATACATAAACAGAAGATTTGAAATGGGTCTGTAATTTGCCCATTTATTTGGATCTAGTTGCGGTTTCTTAATGAGAGGCTTAATAACTGCCATCTTAAGCAATCTGGAACATGACCTACAGATAGAGATGAATTATTAATATTGAGAAGAGGCTCTTCTGCTACAGGTAACATCTCTTTCAATAGTTTAGTGGGGATGGGATCTAGTAGGCATGTTGTTGGTTTAGATGTAATGCTTAGTTTATCTAGTTCTTCCTGTCCTATAGTTCTAAAGCACTGTAATCGTTCTTAAGGGGCAGTAACAGAGGATGGATCATAAAACTCAGTCAAAGGTTGTACATTTACAATTGTATTTCTAATAGTTTCGATTTTCTCAGTGAAGAAATTTATAAATTACTACTAAACTGTGATGAAATATTCAGTTCAGGTGATGTCTGTTTATTTGTTAGTCTAGCGACTGTATTAAATAGATACCTTGGATTGTTTTGATTATTTTCTATGAGTTTGCAGAAATGCTCGGCCCTGGCTGCTTTTAGAGCCTTTTTATAGCAGGATATGTTTTCTTTCCATGCGATTTTTGAAGACCTCTATAATTGTTTTTTTTTCCATTTGTGCTCTAGGTTACGTGTATCTCTCTTGAGAGCCTGAGTATTAATGTTGTACCATGGTGCAGTACTTTTATCTCTAACCCTTTTTAATCTGATGGGTGCGACAGTGTCTAATGTATTAGAGAAGATTGTGCCCATACTGCTAGTGATTTCATCTAGTTCATTTGTGTTTATGGGAAAAAGTGGAAAAAAAAGTGAAAGTGACGTGACATGTGGCCAAGTATGGTGACCCATACTCAGAATTAGTGCTCTGCATTTATCCCATCCAAAGTGCACACACACAGCAGTGAACACACACACACACACCATGAACGCACACCCGGAGCAGTGGGCAGCCATTTTTGCTGCGGCGCCCGGGGAGCAGTTGGGGGTTCGGTGCCCTGCTCAAGGGCACCTCGGTCGTGGTATTGAAGGTGGGAGAGAGTGCTGTACAATCACCCCCCCCCCCGACAATCCCTGCAATCCCTGCCGGTACGAGCCTCGAACCGACACTCTAACCATTAGGCCACGACTTCCACAATTTCTCACTAAGCAGCTGAGACAGATCAGACAGTATTTTTTGTGAATCTATCTTTAGTGGTTGGGATAATTGTTCTACCTAGTTGATAACGTGGAGTGATATGACAAATATCAGCGGTATTAAGTACACAAAAACAAAACAATAAATGAAAGACAACATTCATAAGCTGAAATGTGTACTCTCACACTCACTCTCTCTCATACTCACACTCTCACTCACTCACACACTCACTCACTCACTCACACACACACACACACACACACACACACACACACACACACACATACACACATAGACAGTTTGACATACATGCTCAGGGCAAATTCTGCAATCCTGCTATGTGTACAGTATGTGGTCCTACATATAACCTAAACTACATATTATAAAGGGATTTTATAACACTTTGGTTCAGTTCAGGAAAAATTTGTCTTATCAGATTTTTTTCTTAGTGCTTTAGCTCGCTTAATATCTAACTTCTTTAACAAAGTTGCAGATGCAGATTCATACACAGTACATCCATAATCTGTGACTGATCGCATGAGACCGATATGCCCTTTAATGATTGTTTGTCTCTACCCCAATCTTGTCTTGTCCTCTCATTAAATGTAATGCTTTACTACACTTCTTTCAATATAGTCTATATGGTCTTTCCATGTTAACTTATCATAAACCACATTCCAAATATTAAAATTTAGATACCTTTTCTAATGTGGACCCATATAATTTAAGATGCTTATTCTCTTTAATTTTTCTCCTAGTAAATATCTGATAAGTTTTGGATATAGAAAATCTAGATAAAGATCATCTTTCCAATATCTCAATTGCTTCTTGAATTCTATCCATACTAAAATATATATTTCTTCCTCTTTTCTTTTTGACCACATTTAAAATCTTTGTACACTTTTTTATTTTATTTTTTTAATTAGTGCAGAAAATATACAAAAACGGCCACATATTTTACATATACACTTTGCATATACAGGTGCATCTCAATAAATTAGAATGTCATGGAAAAGTTCATTTATTTCGGTAATTGAACTCAGATTGTGAAACTCGTGTATTAAATAAATTCAGTGCACACAGACTGAAGTAGTTTAAGTCTTTGGTTCTTTTAATTGTGGTGATTTTGGTTCACATTTAACAAAAACCCACCAATTCAACAAATCATCATCTCAACAAATTAGAATACTTAATAAGACCAATTAAAAAAAAAAAAAACATTTTTAGTGAATTGTTGGCCTTCTGGAAAGTATGTTCATTTACTGTACATGTACTCAATACTTGGTAGGGGCTCATTTTGCTTTAATTACTGCGTCAATTCGGTGTAGCATGGAGGTGATCAGTTTGTGTCACTGCTGAGGTGGTATGGAAGCCCAGGTTTCTTTGACAGTGGCCTTCAGCTCATCTGCATTTTTTGGTCTCTTGTTTCTCATTTTCCTCTTGACAATACCCCATAGATTCTCTATGGCAGGGCTCTAGACTAACTTTTTGCACTGGCTGCACTGGTGCGCCTAAATTTTTCTTAGGTGCACCATTTTTTGGTCACATTTAACACCGCAGTTTTACAAGTTCACTTTTTTTAAAATCGCTGTCCATATAGGCAATATTGACTTGAAAATGATTAACTAACAATCTGGTCAACATAAAGTTCTTTATTTGAAGCACAATTCTACAAGAATGGTAACTTACTGAAAAAGTGTTGGTGATTAAAGTGCTTCACTGAAATTTAAATTTAAATCATCTCAAAATAAATGAAATGAAAAGAAAATCTAAATTAAGTGTTTTAAGGGCTTCAAACTGAACATCTCATGGCTCAGTGTCTTATGGACTATCCTCCATTGCAGTCACATGCCCCTCGGATGGCCAACTCCTGTAGTTTGGCCTTCTTGATCTTTGGCCTTGGCTAAACCAGCTGGCCACACTCTCTCTAGCATCAAAATCTTCCAGACCTGGCCCCTCTACACTGATTCTTATCCGATCTTCCACTGAGTCTGAATGAAGGGATGATCTAGTGTCTGATTTGAACCGCTAAACAGCTTATACTACTGTCTCAGCTATTAAAATAGTTCAGTTTTGTATGTAATAGCAAAGTGATTATATTTCATTTTGGTTTTTTTATCCAATAGTTTGTGCGGAGACGCTTCAGGATATGGAGATGCCAGCATGCTCACTTGCAATTTTTTCAGTGGATACGCTGTCATTTTTGCACATAAAGGGAAGAGTAATACATCATACGTAACTACAAAGGGTCTTTTATTTGTGTGAACTCACAATGTCAACAAAACATTGTGCTTTTATAAAATAAAGAAAACAAACACGATGCGCTTTCTGCGTCTCGTCTTTAACAGGAGTACAAAAATGAAAACATGCCTCACAGACATGATAAATATATCTACAGAAGGCTTTAAATTATTACTTAACGAAATAAAACAAAAACTCTTTCATTGTAATCATAATCCGTAAAGATGCACTTCTCTCTAAAGGCTCGTCTAATGAGGAGATGGCGAGTCAGAATCAGCAACTTCATCCTTGCGACACAGACTCAGAAAAAACTAGTTTATTAGTAAATAATTCAAATAACCCCTTACTATTTCCCCCTGTCACATTTATGATAATTACTTTTGCCAGTGCTTTGCGGCAAGCTTGAGCCTATTGCATGTATTTGAATGGAGAACTGTTCAGCTGCGCTGCTGCTGTGGGACACTAAACACCGTTGAGCCACTATTGACAGTCGTGGTAGCACGGTCTCGTGTTGTTTCCACCAGCGTGGAAAATTTTTTTTCATCTCTAATTGATGGATGTCTAAAATATAAAAGTAAGGAGAAGTTTAAAACAGGCGGGAGGCCCAGCCCGCGTCTGAATTATGACGTGAAAATTATCCCGAAGCCCGGCTCAAGGGGCGTAAAAAAGTTGCAGTCCATCGGGCTTGGGCTGAAATGCAAAAAGCACAGGGAGACTTTCAGAGTCGCGGAGACTTTTTTTTTTTTCCTTGAACGGCTGGTTGCACCGGTGCGACCTCTGATTTTTTTTAGTTGCACCATTGAGAAATTAGGTCGCATGTGCGACTAAATCGGTCGCACTCTAGAGCCCTGTATGGGGTTCAGGTCTGGTGAGTTTGCTGGCAACACCATGGTCATTTAACCAACTTTTGGTGCTTTTGGCAGTGTGGGCAGGTGCCAAATCTTGCTGCAAAATGAAATCAGCATCTTCAGAAAGCTGGTCAGCAGAAGGAAGCATGAAGTGCTCCAAAATGTCTTGGTAAACGGGTACAGTGACTTTGGTTTTCAAAAAACACAATGGACCAACACCAGCAGATGACATTGCACCCCAAATCATCACAGACTGTGGAAACTTAACACTGGACTTCAAGCTACTTGGGCTATGAGCTTCTCCACCCTTCCTCCAGACTCTAAGACCTTGGTTTCCAAATGAAATACAAAACTTGCTCTCACCTGAAAAGAGGACTTTGGACCACTGGGCAACAGTCCAGTTCTTCTTCTCCTTAGCCCAGGTAAGATGCCTCTGATGTTGTCTGTGGTTCAGCAAATTCCTTGACACGTCTGTGTGTGGTGGCTCTTGATGCCTTGACCCCAGCCTCAGTCCATTCCTTGTGAAGTTCACTCAAATTCTTGAATCAATTTTGCTTGACAATCCTCATAAGGCTGCAGTTCTCTCTGTTGGTTGTGCATCTTTTTCTTCCACACTTTTTCCTTCCACTCAACTTTCTGTTAACATGCTTGGATACAGCACTCTGTGAACAGCCAGCTTCTTTGGCAATGAATGTTTGTGGCTTACCCTCCTTGTGAAGGGTGTCAATGATTGTCTTCTGGACAACTGTCAGATCAGCAGTCTTCCCCATGATTGTGTAGACTAGTGAACCAAACTGAGAGACCATTTTGAAGGTGCAGGAAACCTTTGCAGGTGTTTTGAGTTGATTAGCAGATTGGCATGTCACCATATTCTAATTTGTTGAAATAGTGAATTGGTGTTTTTTTTGTTAAATGTGAGCCAAAATCATCACAATTAAAAGAACCAAAGACTTAAACTTCTTCAGTCTGTGTGCATTGAATTTATTTAATACACGAGTTTCACAATTCGATTTGAATTACTGTAATAAATGAAATTTTCCACAACAGTCTAATTTATTGAGAAGCACCTGTATATAATGCCTAGGAAAAAAAAAATCCTCATCTCACTTACTCATTCAACATGACTAAGACCAATGCAGTGCTTTCCCCATAGATGGCAGCATTTATCAACATTTAAGATATCAAACAAAAAGGTCTCTGTCTGGAAACGGGTATATTTTAGGAATCATAACTTTTTTTTTCTTTCTTTCTTTTCTTTTTTTTTTTTTTTTTTAAGTTGATTATTAAAGCAGACAAATCTACTGATAATTCTATTGATGAGGTGAATCATTATGCAACAGCAATGCCTTCCATCTAATTGTGACTGTTGTAATGAGGTAAGGAGCACCAGACACCCCACAGACTAAATAATACACAATGTCACCCTGATGCTCTTTGACACGGGAACCCACGGCATTGATCAGGGAGCTGAACGATTCCCATGGTGTTCCACAAGGATCATATTTCCAAGGAAAAACAAGCTGAAATCAATCTCTGTCAGCTGTTGGCCCTGACAAGGTCAATAAAAGATAAATCCACCATATGAGATAACCTGGTCTAGACATTATCACTTCCATGAGTTTCAGATCAAAAGGTACATGCAGCCGCAACAAGTTATTAGTCTTCATCAAAATAAGTATTTTAGATCACTTGTGAGGTGTTGTTCTGACTTCCTCCGAATTTCCTTGGACCACAAAACCAGCCTTAAATTGCTGGGGTATATTTGAAGCAATAGCCAAAAATACATTGTATGGGTCAAAATTATAGATTTTTATTTTATGCCAAAAATCATTAGGATGTTAAGTAAAGATCATGTTCCATGAAGATATTTAGTAAAATTTCTACTGTAAATATATTAAAACTTAATTTTTGATTAGTAATATGAATTGCTAAGGACTTGCGATTTTCTCAATATTTTTTTTTTTTTTTTTTGCACCCTAAGATTCCAGATTTTAAAATAGTTGTATCTCGGTCAAATATTGTCATATCCTAACAAACCATACGTCAATGGAAAGCATATTTATTCAATTTGAAAAATTGACCCTTATTGCTGGTTTTGTGGTCCAGGGTCACATATCTGGTATCCAGAGCACACGGTTAATATTGCTTTATGTTAATCTTGTTCATCCAGCAGTTGTGTAACAGTGATTGAGAATATTGATGCATCTATTTAAATAAATACATTCATGAACAAGGATGTGCTCGATCTTAGATCAGCAACACTTTGTCTGTGAGAAGTGTCAATCAAAACCTGTAAATGTCTGATTAGCAAATAAATATATAAAATGCGAGACATGCAGCGCTCCTAAATTGACACTGCAGAAAAACAAAAAAACATTTGCGTGTACATGGGAAAATTACAAATTACAAACATGAAACGGTAAAGGTGCACTCACATTTACCGTTGCTCTGCAAAATTCGTGATTCATAAAAAATGCAATCTGCGCAATCGGGAGTTCCTTTTTTTGCATGACGGGAGAAAGTTCTACTTGGTCTCTTTATTTGCTGCAGTGACCAGCAAAAATTAGTTACTGTTTAGTATTTGTTCCTAAAATAGAACTACAAAACATATCTCTTACTGTATATCAGTCAGGACGGTAGCTGTGCATTACAGTTGCTCAAAGACTTTTCTCTGTGAGCTCTGGATGGGTTGATTTCTACTATAGCCTGTAGCCAACACTGAACTAGCATGGACAATGGAGTCTGATCAACATAGGGAGGTGAAGGCACTATTGTGCCAGCTCCCCCTCGGGGTGCATTATTAGGTCAAGCCAGGCCGCAAGCATTATTTTGCACTATTTTGCACTATGGAAAATATTGACAGGAAGCTGTGGCTTGTGCAATTGATTTAAATTTAGGGAGGGAGGGAGTGACTATCAGGGTGATTAATTAAAAAGAAAACGTTTTCTAGCACGGCTGGCTGATTCGCACTGCAGGGTGGAATAGCGTGGATTAGAAAAAGGGAAAGAGAGAGGGAGGGGTGCATTAGATTTGGGATAGTGAACAGGCTTCGCGCTGGACATGCGCTTTTAGCTGCAAGGGAAAAGGATGAAAAACATTAGCTGTTCATGCGCTGCCTAGTTTTGACAGCTTCTGCTCCAGGCTCCAGGATTTCTGACCCATTACTGCAGCCCTGTGTGGCATCTAGTTGGTGCATTATGTTCCATGTCATTTCCCATTTGTCTCAATGTGGCTGATGTCTATTGAGAAAGCCAGTTCTGCTCCAGACATTTCATACCTCAGTCCACTCAGCCAACGATGAAAATGTATGGATCATTCACAATGTTGTTCCTTTTATCATGTGCATTCAGCTGATTTGACAAAATGACCAGATGGGACAGTCTACAGTGTAGTGATGGGTTGAATATACAAGGCCAGTGTTATTTTTTTAAAGTTACTTATGGGCTTAGAATTTAACAGGAAGCCCTTGTGCCTGCAGACTACTTTATAAGCACAAAACAGGTTGTGTTTCAGAATATTTCTATTGCTTTAAACAGTCTAACATCTACAGTTTTGTTGAGATTGCACAGTAGGCTGGTCCTGTTAGCTTGGAACTGATGATCAATGATAATTTGCTAACATTTTCTTTGAAAAACAGATTTTGTTTTAAATTACAGCAACTGAAGTAAACAGCATCTAAGTACATTAGAATATCACTAGCTGATCTTTAGAAAGGTCAATGTATTGAGGGCCTATTGATCTCTGACGAGTGACAAAACCCTGTGTGATAAGCATCATTTTGAGGTTCCATTAAATAATCAATGTAGTAAAGACTTTTTTCTCTTTTTTGGCAAATGTCCTGTGGACTTCAAAAGGTCGGTATTTGTTAGTTCATTGGCAGTGTGGTTAATCAATCAATACAACTCTTGGATGGGAATGTTTGCAACTACACACAAAAAAGATTTTGATGTTTCATTAGCTGGCTAAATCTGCCATGTAATGACGAAAGGAGCACAAATTGTTAAATCTTATTTCTGATGAAGAAATCATCAATTGGAGCCTGGCGTGGTTCCTAGTGAGATTACTCCTTTCTTTAGTCTCGCACTTACTCTCACTTAGAGAAGAGGAAGAAAAACATCCTGGGAAAAGGTTACGTGGTTTGTGCAGTAATATATTTGATTCATTATGTACAGTATATGGTTTAATAGCAGTGAGAGACTGCTGAAGGGCTATAAAGGCCATTAACAGAGGGCAAACCATTGCTAATTGGCTTTTTCAGTGGTGTGACTGTGATATGTCATGCACAAGAGAGAGAGTACAGTACTACCAGAACCAATTTCATTATGGAAGAGAGCTGGCCTTCATCTTACAGGATTGGCAGCAAACATATGTAGATCTTCACAGTATAGACTATACAGTTCAAGGTACTGTTAAGAAATATCATAGTAAGGAAAAATGAAAGAACATACTGTACTGCTAGGCCTGATGTCTTCTGTGAAATTGGTATTACAGATGTGAGAGTTTTCAAAGTATATGCTAGAACTCTCTCTCTCTCTCTCTCTCTCTCTCTCTCTCTCTCTATATATATATATATATATATAAAAGAAATACAAATGGATCATTACATACATTAAAAAAAAAAAACTAACAAAAACAACATCATGTAGTTCACAGATTCAATCAAGTGAGGAAAAAACATAGATTAAATAGTACTTAATCTGAAGACCAAAGGTAAAACACTCAAGAATAACAAAATCATTCTTTTAAAATTCATGTATTGTCCTTATATAATAATCAGTCCTGAGAAATTTATTTATGAAAATTACGTAAATGGCTTAATGGTGGTGGGAGGGGGTTAAAAAAACAACAACAGGTTTATCAAATAAAATAATAATGCCTGCTTAATGGCCTAATTAGCACTATACTATATAATATACTATTCTGTTTACTAAGTATACTATATAATTTACACTAAAGTACCATTTACAATAGTAAAGTTGTGACTAATTCTAATCCATTTAATATACTTTCCTGGAGCAGCTTACACATTGTTATAGTTAGCCCTGTTGTTAAAATTCAAAGTGTGTAATAGTCACTATAGTAGAAATAGTAGAAAGTACACTGGATGTCACATCTGAATAATATCTGAATGTAGCAGTGACATTCTGTAATGACAAAGAGACAGGACAGGAGAAAACAAACAAACAAACAATTATCAGTGTGGAGTGTGATTCTTATTTTGATTTTCTAAACTAAATAAAATAAAATAAAACAAACAAATAAATAAATCTTCCAGTAAATGAGCAATCGATTTTTTTTCTATTATTCTGCACCTTGGAATGAGGAAGAAATAGAAATACACTCTTTCCTCTAATACATTGTGTAACACACGGTTAATGTGTTCGGAAACTATCAAATGAACATGCTGTCATAATTTATACCTAACACGATTCAATAAAACGTACAATGAATATACAAAAAACACTTCTGCACAGTATAAATAACTCATTGGAAAAAAGAATGGGGGAAAATGACTACAATTGTTTGTGTACATGTTGCAGTTCATGGCTTTGTTGACACATTTCCAATAATGCTCAAGTCTATAATTAAGGCTCTTCCCACTGTGATGTAGGAGAAGAGGTCTAATGCATAATTAGCTCACCAAGTAAAGCAAATGCATTCTCATACAATTAAAGTAAGAGAGAGAGAGAGAAAACAGGAAAGCAAACACACAACATTCATACAGTAGTGCCCCCCTGTGTGAGCTTTCTCATTAAGAACTCAAACTGCTTCACTGGCTGCTATTTAATGGAATAGAATTTTCTTTGATTGGAGTTTGCCACTCTTGACACTCAGAAAGAACAACACACAAAGTATGTGTTGGGGCGTGCTGAACCGAGAAAACTAATAAACTGTATAATTAAAGAAATTAAGTGTTGCATGGAGAGAACTGAATAGCGACTTCTCAGGGCGTCTGTTCCTTAGCAAATTGTGCTGTGGCTTCTGAGTGAGTCGCTAACCAAAGCAGCCAAAGGGTGGCACTAGAGACCCATTACCTCCGAGTCTCAGCCATATTCTTCTTCAAGGTGAGGAATAAGATGCTTTTCTGCTGGAGGTCAAGAGGAGTGGAGAGGTGGCCTGCGTATACTTGTATCCCCTTGTGTTTCGTGCCATCTCAGGACGACAAAAATACTCAGCAGTTTTTATCTTTTTTTTTTTTTTTTTTTTAACAATATAAATGTATCAGAAATACATTTGTTTTTGTTTTTGTCTATTTTTTTCTGGGTGTAATAGATATTGGAAATGTTATCAGAGACAGATTCTACATTTCATTTATTTTTTTTAACAGCCAACGTTGTCGAAATGAAGTCACATAGGAGGTGAATCTATACATAAATGTGTGCATTTATTACACGTCTCTCTGGAATTCTTGATTTTGATTGGTCAGTAGTGGCATATTACTAATATTCATCCATGGGAACATTGAAATGGCTGCTACCTTCTCTCTTTTTTCTAACACAGCAGCCGCCTTCTTGCAGCTTTACTTAGAGGACGCTTTAAGAAAATATCTGTCTGTCTGTCTTACGTTCTACCAGTCTCTCTGTCTGGAATGACATTAACTGACTGTTTTCTGTAAGAAGAGTGAATTGTTGGCATATGGAAGAACAATGAAAGCTTTACCCGCCTGATATCATTCTTTGTCACTAATCTTTGGTGTGCTGTTTCCTTCTTGTTCACCTTTGAAGAGATCAGCAAAACGTTCTGTTTAGTATAGTTTTTGTAATCTAAACTCACACAGAGTGTATCGTCCATTATCCCCATATACAGCAACTGTAATAAATCAAAGGTGAAAGACCGTCACAATAAAGGCACCATGAACAGTGCTGTGGTATCACACCATGTTAATGTTCTTTGTCCAGGGTAATCTCTGTGCAATATTAGCTTCAAAGATGTGGCAGGCGTCCTACAACCTGTTGCCTGAGGTAGGGATTTGCGTATTTTCACACCCATAATTTTGTGCTAGGTGCAGGGTACAGTGCACAATTCATATGACTGACTGTCCTGACTGACTATACCACCTTGATGCTACAAATGTAGCACAGAAGCGGCATCTAAAGTATGGTTGAGAATGAAAATTTCATGATCACTAATGACTTGCTTTGATTATTGCATACACTGATCAATCTGTTTAACATTCAGCTGATGTCTCTTTTTAGCTGTAAGGGTTTAATAGGTTGGGACTAGGATGGAATTGTGATCAAGAATGCTTATGGGAAACATTTACGAGTAATATGAATGGAGGGTTCAGATCCACCCCCATCATGGAAAGGAAAATAAACCTTCAATACCAGCAGACAACTGATCTAAATTACAGTAGCCAAGAATTTCTCACCATGCTCAGGGAATCTTTCATCAGACACAACCTATCCAACACTAATGTACCTGTGCAGTAGAAAGACTGAAAGCCAGAGGGGTTTGGGTGAATAAAATTAAAATAACCTGTTAGGTTAAAGTACCAGGACTGCAAGACAGAGAAAGAGAAAGTTAATAGGACAGAATGCTCTCAGACAAACTTTTACCCATTTACACTAAGATTCCACTCCTGACACTGAGATGGAACTACTATTCATCTGCCAAACTCTTTCTTTGGCTTAAACCAAAGTGAAATGTAAGTATGAAGGCATTTAACACCAGTTTCAGTTTTTTTTATAGTAGCTATTTTTACTTTACCAAATGCTTAAAAATGACTTTTGTTGGTGTAACCTAATTTAGTTAGATTGAATTAGACACACTAATATTTTAATTATCTTTGCACATAGTTTTTTACAGGTTCAATAAATATCTTTATATTGTTTTATAATAAAGCTATATTTTCATGAAAAAAGGTGCTGAAGGCTTGTACATGGGTGTATTTTTTTTATCTACTGGCCCTTTTGGCCAAAAATAATTTCTCCTAAAACATACTTGTCACACTCTTGATAGGTCATTTAATTTATCTACTAAAAATGTCCAAAAATGTATCAGAAAAATTCTCAAAAGTCAAAAAGTAAAAAAACAAAAACAAACAAACAAACAAAAACTTTCCACTCTGTCAAATAGTGTATTACATTCCATGGGTGCAAATTTTGGAATAAAATACTCTTATCTCTTCTGCAGACTCTTATATCTAGGTTATTTTTTCGTAATTTGACAAAATTACAACACTACTGGAAAAGACAAACAATAACATATTCTCTTCACTTATGATATTTACCTTGATCTTTTATATCTATTATCGAGCTTCTACCTGAAAAATGAATGTTTCAATAAATATAGAAATTGTAATAAAAAATATAATTTTTCAAAGTGTCGTAAAACAATTAAGTCTATACCTAATCAGCATTTAGAAAGTATCAACAACAACAAAAAAAGTTTCCAAGTTTATGTGGCCTTCATAATGAATAACAAAAAGAAGGAAGTTGAAATCTGTTAGTTTTTATAAACAATAATCCCTAGGTCAAATGGCCAAACATAGTATCCACTCCTTTCTTTGAATGGTCATGTTGATAGTCTGCAAACTACAAACTCTATAGATTTTCCTGACATCAAACAGATAAAGGTCAGATTGTGCCAGAGGCTCTTCTGGCCCACAGGCTCCTGCTCCCCTCCCCTCGTGTGCTCTTAATCCAGAGAAACACTGAGGCTTCCAGCACAGATTAGTGGTGTTAGCCTGCAGGGCTTTTGACTGGGCTGCTGCCTGAAAACAGATCCCTCACTGTGCCCATGACCCCAGTGCTGAGATGTGGATAAGTGCCATATGGTTGAAGGAGGGTCCTATGGGGTCCAGTTCTATGCAGACAGCTGGCCCCGCTGGCCCTTCTAGGCGGCGGAGCCCTCATGTCAGAGTGCAAAAACATGTGCGGCAGCAAGTTAGCTAAATACTGCAGATATAGATTAGTGATCCCTGGCAGGGGACGGTGCTCTTACACAGGGCTGGAGTTGAACAGAAGGAGAGGAAAAGCCTTTGAAATGGATCAAAATCCCTCTCTTTGTCATTTTAAGTACATGTAGTCATGAGAGGATCAACAATTAAGCATGGCTCAAAAATGAAAAACAGCAAATTGAACAGCACAGCTAGTATTTATTTCTGTTGGGTATTGGACATGTGGTGAATGTCTGTTATTTATTGAATATTCTGGGTTCAGTACAAGTTTAATAAATAGCACTTGTTGTGCTATGTTGATTACCACAGAAATTTTAATTAAAAATGATGAAGGAATTTTCAATGGAAGTGAATGAGGCCAATCTGTAAACATTTAATTCTCACTGTTTTAAATGTGTATAGTCGCATGTTAGCCTCATTCACTTTCATTGTGAGTGCCTCGCTGTAATCTCCATTTTTGTGTGCGTTAATCAAAATTATGCAGCAAATGCTGTTTATTGAGCTTAACTTGTATTTTACCCAGAATATTCCATTAATTAGATCTAGATTACATAATTGGATGGTCCTTTTTTTGTCTTTTTGTGTTGATGAACAATGCTTTATAGAAATGTAAGAGTTGGCCTGAAATATAATAAAAACATCATGCTTCAAATGTCTGTCACTATGGTGGCAGCATGCAAGATGTTCGAGCAGTCGCTGAGTGTCATGAACATATCAGTCTAATTCCAGGGTTGCAGATGTTGTTTAGATTGGATGTGAGGGATTAAGATGTAACCCAAGAGCTCTTGTGAGTCTGGCGTGGCTGAATATGCTTCTAAAGACTTGGTAGCAGGCAATACCGGGCAATCTGCCAGGATAGTATTACCAGCAGGGCACTTTAACAGGGTTTTACAGCTGGAGGGAATTTATAATGAATTTCGGAAAAGAGCTCTCTTAAAATGCTGTACATCAGTCCTTGGAGAGAAAACAAGTTGGTCATCAGGATTGTTGCAAAAAGTATATTTATATTTAAAAGTATATTTTTGATTGGTTAAATGCTTGTAGAGTAAAATAAATAAATAATTAAATTAATAAATTCCAGTCTCTTGATATGATTGCTTCCTGGATTGCATTGTATTAGGAAAGGCGCTTCATACTGCGGATTAGATCCCAGGGAGAGGTAATTTCCTAAAAGCACTCTGAATTATTTGGTTATACAGGTGATGTAACAGTCATGGACATGAATCCGTTTTCTAGTTGTGAAGAAACAGGGAATCAGTGTTAAAGCTGGCAGACCTGAAACATAGAACTATTAAGATTTAAACAAAGCTTCTGTTGAGATTGATCCATCTGAAGATGAAGCGAGGGGAAGGAAAGAAACATACTTACAATGAAAACAAAAATTTTGAAGAATAGAAAATAATTGCAATAATCAATACAATTTAATTACAGAGAGGTGGAACCAGCAAAAGACAAATATCTGACTGGCATCTGTTGGGTGGCATGATGCTCCCACGTATAGTGAAAGGAGATTATGTTCCAGCATAAATGGAGCTTTTACTTTTTCTATATTTTAAATTCAGCAGGCCTAATCTAATCTTATCCCTCCCCAATCCAATTTTTAATGCTGGCTACACATAGGATTAGAGTGTTGGAGTTTGCTTTGTAGGCCATTTGACTGAAATGCAGCATCTGTGCTGGTTATTAAGAGAGATACACACTCAAGAATGAGACTGAAGACACAAAAGGTGAAGGTTTCACGACATATAACCTTCATGTATTAGTATCCTACATTTTAAAGGTATTTCAACAAATCACCATGCGGACTATTCCTGTTACTAACTTTTGCAATGAAACAATGGTAAGATTGGTAAGATTTATTTATTTATTTATTTTTATTTTTATTTTTTTTTATTTTTTATTCTTCTATTCAGCAAGTGCACATTAAATTGATCAAAAGAGATAATAAAGACAATGTTACAAATTATTTTTTTTTTTAATGCTGTGCTTTACTTTTTATTCATCAAAGAATCCTATATCATGGTTTCCATGTTAATTATTATTAAATGTTTTCAATTTTTTAAATAATAACAGTAATAAATGTATCTTAGCACCTAATCAGTATGTTTGAATGATTTCTGAAGGATCATGTGACACTGAAGACTGAAGTAATGGCTGCTGAAAATTTTGCCATCACATTTTAAAATATATTCAAATAGTAAACAATTATTGCACTATTATATTTCACTATATTATTGTTTTTACTGTAGTTTTGATCAAATAAAGGCAGCCTTGGTAAGCATAAGAGAACTATTTAAAAATATACAGACCCCAAACATTTGAATGATAATGTATACGAACAATTTATTAATAATATTTTCAATGCAAGTTCATAAATCAGTGTTAAGTTCATAGAATAATGTTGATATACCTACATTAGTGTAAATAAGATTTTTATTCATTTGTATGAAGTGCAATGATGTGACCTCCATGTAACCTATTCGAGTTAGATTCAACAAGAACAAAAAAGGTGGGGTTTCACTTAAATGGCTACTACACGGTTTTGCCGATAGAGTTTCACGATGATGAACAGAATGGAAATGTGCTTCACTGCATTTCTTCGTACAACTAAACCTTCACAATAAAGCCATCCTCTGGCTATTTACACAAGCTGTTTATGTAGTGATAAGCCCAGGTGATGTCAGGTTTGCATACTGAATAAATATTTGCCAGCAGACTGGCAGCTGTTTGTCAGGATGCCATTAAGCAGCCGTGTCGCAAAGCAGCTTTCAACTAGAAGCTCAGCATTCCCTCGTCTCATAGCATCAGCTCCATCATTACATATTTAAATACAGCACCAGTCCAGGTGGTCTCGTACAAGATTGAATTCACCAGAGATCAATGCTTTAGGAACACATTGACACCTGTTCTTCTAAATCTAAGGAATCAGTTTAAGTTCTAATTGATTTGTGTTCAGATAGGTAATGTCACAGATTCTGCACTTTAATTAAATTCATTGTAACAGCACTTAAACTGAAAACTGTAATTAAAATCTATGGTTAGGAGGGTTGCCAATTGATTAAACAATTATTTAATAAGCCAATTAATTTATCAAATGAATCACAATTAATTGCATATCATTATTTGCTAAGAAAAGTCCACAAAAATGAAGTTAATTCAGAGACATTGTTGCAAATGAAATGATTAAACAAACAAAAAGCTGTTTGCCAGTGTTTTCGAAACATTTCGCTCTTTGTCAGTGTTTTGCACCACAGGTTTACATTCAGACAAAATAAAAAGCTAATGTAAGAATGACGGTAGTCCATACTTAAATTGCTCTGGGAGTAGAAAAATGTCCTTTTCCACAAAAATGTTGTTTTCTTCACACTGTTTTATAAATATTTTTTTATTTTTATAATACTTATGCATCATATGAAAGATGTTATTCAAGCTACATGCAGTCATTTGAAGCAAGTCTAATTACTTTAAACAATCAGTGACACAGAACTTCACATCCCAATTAATTTAAGATTTACATTTTAAATGCAGGTTGACCAGAACATTAAATAGCTTCCTTTCCTGTAGTAATTCATCATCAACAGCATCTCTGAAAATCTAGCACGTTCCAGCCGGGGCTATTTAGCCATTCTGTAAATGGAACATAATTCTATTGAAGCCCTGTATGCAATGGGCCATGAAGCTGCCTCCAGCCTTGGTGAGGGACGTATGCCTGCTACACTGGGTATATCACTAAGTAGAGACATCAGAGCCCAAGTGTAAACATCATTTGGACACTGCAGTTTTTCCACTCAAATGGGTTTGATGTTGATGAAGAGAGACCTCCTTTGAAAGCGCAACGATCTGCACTGTGGATGATCGATGTTGCCGGGAACGGACGGTAATTATTTGTGTGGCTGAGTGGGGGTGGCTATGCCTAAAGAGATGGCGCAAAGTTCTCTGTTTTTTATCGTTTCCATCTCACCACCAGATTTTGATGCAGAAGATAGCCGTATTGTAAAAGCAAGCTGAGGGAAGTGGCAAATTTGGCCTGTGTGGGGTTGTTTTTACAAGGCACATTAAGTTACGTGATGCAGGTTTTTATTGTGATGGTGTAGAGTTTCTGACTTCACATGCGGTTGAATGCTTAAAGTGTAGCATCCAAATTGTGTACTTTAATTCAAGAAAATGAATTTGTAAAAATGACAAAAACAGAAAGCAAACTAATGAAATCTACTCAAGAAGCGCTAACAGAACAGAGGCGAACTGAAAGAAACCAAGCCAGTCTGATAAACATGCCAACATCATTACTAATTTAGCTTGAAAACCCCATCTCCACATGAATGGAGAGAATGCCCCATTGCTCAATAACGTGATGGGAAATTGAAAGGAAACTTTTGGTGGTGGGAAATTGAAAGGAAACTTTTGCGCTCCTGTTCAGAGGCTTTGCATTTCCGTACAGAGGTGCACATGGTTGGCAGGTACTGTCATCAACTGGTGACAGAGTGTGTTTTTCTGCTTCAGAAGACATCTCACTCGTGGATCTGCAAGGGACAAAATATAGATTCTGTCTTGAGAGAGAGAGAAAGCTGTGCTTTCTCTGCTGGGTCATTTCAAGCATGCAAGGGTCACTTTATCATAAAATTCAAAAATCCAGTCAATTTTATTTAATCAGCTGAAATGGCAAAGTGTTTTCCAGATCATTAATCAAGTGCTCTCTCACAGAGGGGGCTTGTCTGCTATGCAGACCTGCTCCGCTTTCGGAATCATTAAGGAAAAAAGAGAAAAATATATAAGAAGCCATCGCAACACAGTCAGTGCACAATAGAACCACCACTGCTAATGAGTGAGGCCACACTGCATAAATGAAGGACAATATAAGAGGCAAGGACGTGCTTTATATGGAACCTGTGTTGTATTTGTACTGCTTTAGAAGGCTTATTTGTGGTTCGTTCTGTAGACCTTGAAAATGTGGGTCATGTGCTTTACAGCGATCTTTTTTTTCCCCTTTTGTTTATTAAAAAAAAAAAAAAAAAACACACAAACACATTTATGTCACTGCATTTATTTGATAAAAAAAAATTAAGACAGTAATAAATGTGAAAAATTACTACAGTTTAAAATATATATAGAAAACAGTTATTTTAAAATGTAATGTATTCCTGCGATTTATTCTAAAGTATTTATTCTAGTATGCTGACTTTCAAGAATCTTGGTTTAAAAAAAAAAATTATTTGAAATGAATGAAATAAGAACTATTTCAAGGTTAAAAAAAAAAAACTCAATACAATGCGCCATTCAACATTTTTTGATGAGTAATACACATACTGAAGATGGGTACACTGTAGTCATAAAGGGATGGACATGGTCAGCACCAATCCTCAGGTAGGCTGAGGCATTTAAATGATGCTCAATTGGTAATAAGGTGTCCAAAGTGTGCCAAGAAAATATCACCACACCATTACACCACCACCAGCCTGAACCGTTGCGACAAGGCAGGATGGATCCATGCTTTCATGTTCTTATATATATATTTATTACTCTTGTCAAAAAAAATAAAAAAACTACTGAATGACACATTGTATTGACCCTTTTTTTAACCTCACCTTTATTTTTAAATCCTTTCTTTCAGTACATCTATAAGCCCTACTGGAACAGCCTAAAAGCACCGACTTCAAAATCACACAGCCACATCACTATGGGGACCCTTAAGTGAATATAATTGCACCCGATGCACGGCAACAGCTTGGATCAGTAATAATAGTGTTTTTGCACAAGTGCTGTGCCAAGGCTGGGGCTATTCCCATCCTAGTAGTCTCTGTCTCGGCTTCAATTTGATCAAAGTTATTAAAGGTAAGATAACAGAAAATCAGCAAGACCCGAAAGGAGAGAGAAGAGTGCAGTGGAGGATTGTCCTGTGACTGTGAGATGGTTGTAGCTGTATACAGTCCAGCATTTCTTTGCTGCCTTCTCCGCTTTTGATGTCACTATTTGGGAACAGGTGCACATGAGTTATTCAAAAAGGACTGAAGATTCTTTGATGCCACACACTGTATAATTTATTATATTTCCAGAGGATATGCACATCACAGAGTCTTGCTACTAATGAAATATCCACAAAGTATCAAAATCATTTTAATAAGTCATGGTTTTCTAGCAAAAGCTAGATTATACAATAGGTATTTCCAGTCATCAATTTTGTTTTGGCTGAAAGTGGTGTACTAAGAGCACTGATATACAATCCAACAGCACAAGCAATTCTTTATTTTTCTTTCTTTATTTCTTTATTTATTTTTATTTTTACATGTTTATACAGTATTACCAAGATCAGTGTACAATGTGCTTTCCTGAAGGAAACAGAAATTCAAACATTTAACAGCACATCTTTAAAATATAGTGTGATATGAGTTTTGCTTCAAATTAACTACAAAACAACTCCAAAGATGATAAATATAAACAAACCCAAAATAAATAAAAAAGTAAATAATAAATAATAATAATAATAATAAAAATGAAAACAAACAATACCATTTATAAATATTAATATAGATAGTCACAAAGTTTAAGTCACAACCTATATGAAAATAATACCATTTATAAATATTAATATAGATAGTCAAAACTTAGAAGCAAGTGACAATACCATTTCATCCAAATTATTAATGTTTATTTTTGTATGAGTGAGTTGATTGTTTTTTTTTGTTAGTTCTACTGCATTTTTTTGTTAATATTTTCTTTTTTGTTCATGATATGGTTAAAGTTATTTAGTGATTTTTTTTTTTAATATTTTTATTGGTGGTGTTTAAAAAACAAACGATATTCACAATACCTTTTCTTTTTGGTATCCTGTTTCATACTGCACAGGCACATATTTAATATATTCTCAAGTGGAATATACTCTGTTTGACCCACTTAATGGCTGTATTGCTATTTTTAAACTGGTCAAAGGTTGTTGAAGTGCAGGTGCATAATAGCTCACCTCCAAACTTCAAAAATGCTGAAAAGAGGGGGTAAAACTTCATAATAATACATCATAACATCATAATATGGCACACATTCATCAGACTCATCTGAAAGCCTAAGTGGCCCACTCTGAGAAGCTTTGCCAGCACTTTTCCAAAATGCCCCCAGGGAATTCTAAATACTACCCACTCATATTCCATAAAAAAAGAAAAGTATGAGTAACATTATCCATCTAAAGCAGGAAGGTAGAGATGTTTAGATCCCATTTTGTTAATAGCATAGGGATGATATGGTTATGTTATTATCTCTTTGTTGTGCTGAGCCGGGGACCACTGCCGCCATGGAAACCTCAAAAAGCATTAGCATACCTGGCTAATATTTCTGTTATTGAGGAAGGTTAAGAGCCCAAGTGCCTAATGCATCGCAGTTATCTGAGAGCTACTGTTGCGGGTTCTTCTCACAGTGGTTTTGGTACATAGTGCACAGGCTGCTGGACTGCCACGGTGTATTGTGAAACCTAGCTTATAAGATTCATTATCCCACACAAGAATTAGCACAAATTCACATTCTGGATACGATTACAGACCTCAGCCAAACAAAGAAGGCTAAAGTAACCCTATGTATTGGTCTTGTAGGTGAAGGAGGAGGAGGTTCAGGTCTGGCGTACTACATGGGACTAAAGTCTGGAAATCTGGAAATCAGGAAACACCTCACCACTTCATCTCCAGCCTCTGAGGAAGGTCAGACTCACTGAGTGTGTAATAAATAGGAGCTAGTCCAAGAGCCATTATCTTGCCTCCATTGCACGAGGAGTGCGGTGACCTGGCATTCTAACAAATGGAGGGGAAAACTCGGTCTGGAGATGTAAATCCCTCCTCCGGTTCCCCCATGAATAGTATTGCTCAGAGGCGCTGACCCGAATGGGAGTGTACCACCCAGATCAGAAATGACAGGGGAGGGGAAGACAGGGCTCCCGTTAGGAGAGGAAAGGGTGTGTAAAAAGAAATGATGATTAGGAAGAATAAATGAGATGTCACGCTGAGCAAAATATTACCATCAAACGGACTTCCTCGGTCAGGGTTTGAGTGACAGCCATCATGAAGAAAGTGGGATGCGGGGTAGCAGTTGGCTTATGCTCTTTATTTGTCCCTGTGTGGATGAGGAGAGAGAGAGAAATGAGAGAGAGAGATACTTTTATCTTAGTAGAATAACAGGGACATCAAACAACTATGGTTTCTTGTGTAAACTATTGATTTCAAGATATGTTTTGATTGACAGTAATAGTTGAATGTACACCTTTTGGTTCAATACAAATACTGCTATGAATCTCTAACAATAAATAAAACCTTATAAAATGAAAGTCGATGCTCAGTCATCCAAATGATCCTCTTACAGTAACACTCAATATCGTATATTTATTGACCTTTTAACACTGCTGTATAGTCATGGGTCTGGGGAATTACTAAAGGTGCTGAAGCTTGGCTGGCGCAAAAACAATATGCTTGGAATATCCCTGAGGCTTTCTTCAGAGAGGCAGCAAAAATCTGGTATCTTGTCATATTATTTGGCAAATATGGTTTATGTATTTATTTATAGCAGTTTGAGCGACAAAAAAAGTGTGTATACACATAAATTTATATGTGTATATATATATGTATATATATATATATATATATATATATATATATATATATATAAATATATATATATAAATTTTCAATCACTCTTACCAGTTATTTCTGTATGTTTATGCAGTTACTATGGAAAGTGATATAGATGTAGTTTATGCACTGTATCTGAACACATAGATCCAATATTAATACTTGCTAAATGACCGTACCGTGTGAACAGAATCTATCTACATTCTTCCACAACTCAACGGACCTATCTGTCCTTGCACGGCCTATTGCATCTCTGACCTTCTTTCAACTTGCCTTCGCTTGACAACCACAGTAATGTTTTAACATGACATCTGTCAAAACATATTTGGAAAATACATTTTTTTGTTTTGTTTTGTTTTTTTTTTTAGTACTTTTTTAAATTTTGAGATTTTTTTTGAGATATTTTTTATATTAATCCTAGTTTTTCATTTGGCTGAAACATCTGCAATATTTAAAATCTCTACATTTCATCACGTCATCCTTTCTCGTTGAGATTGCAGTGCATGTGCAATAATTTGACTTTCTAATCCCTGAGGTGAAAAAAAATCATTATGAATTTGACCAAATGTATGTTATAGAGATGCTTTTTCATATTTGTAAAAACTCACACACTGTGGATTACAACATCATAACTTGATGGCCTTCGGGGGAGTCTTAGGTATATTTAAATTAATCCCCATTTCATACATTAAAAGCCATTTAGTTATTAGATGCTTGGAAGAATGTGATTGCAACAGATAGGAGCTAAGAATTAAAAAAAAAAAAAGAAGTCTAAAATCTCAGGATTTTGTGCAGCTGTAGAGGAGCAATATGCAGATGGGTTTCATCCCAGGAATTAGCAGAGCTGCTCAGTTGCCCTCTCTCTATGTTGTTATTAAATCTCCCCAAGAGCTGCAGGGAGAAGTGCATTAGGAGTGCATTAAACCACTTCATGACACATTTATGGCATTTTCCTCACTTTTGATTTGTATTCCCCCACGAATGGAACTTCCCACCATGCGACCGCAGCTGGAACTGTGCCAATGACAGCACGGAGTGGACCTATGGACACTGAGCATTGTGGTCCAGTAAATGGAATGAAGCTGATCTTTCATAGCCTCCAAAATTCAAGACGCTTCTTAAAAACAGGTGTCCATAGCCAAAGCGTTTTTTTTTTTGCATTTAACTTTGTTACGAACCACAGGGTTTAATTTGGTTTTGTTTGTGTACTCTTAAAGCCGTGATTCCCATTCACTTCCATTATATGACTGACAGACTGCAAATGTTTGAGTTAAAAATCTCTGTTTGTGTTCTACTGAAGAAACAAAGTCATCTACATCTTGGGTGCCCTCAAATTCTATTTTTTGGGTGAACTATCCCTTTAACTACAACTACAATATGTATATTTACAACATTTTGAAATAAAGGTAAAATAAAATGGAATGGAAATGGAAAACTTACAAATATTATTAGTATAATAGTATATGAAAATATTACTAAATAACACTGTTCTAAATTAATGGATTTAGTATATGCTTTTCTTCAAGAAAATAGATCAATATGTTATAGTAACCATCACATTAAAGAATTGCTCAGCTGGTGCTAAACTGCTTCCTGTCATTTAGGTTGATGGATGACTAAAAGCAAAAGATAGCCATGTTGTCTGGCCTTTCTTGATGCTATCATGCAAAAAGCCTCTGTAGAGCTGTTCTGAGAGAGTATCACGTTACACCAACAGTGCCTGACAATAGATTGTGGCTGGACTGACAAGACCTTAGGGAAGGTTTGATGCCCTTTGTCACCATTTGGCTTCAGCCCGGACCTAAACCATTGCATATTTACAAAATGGATTTGAACAAATTATATTAAAATAAGGGCATGTGGACTTTAAATGGTTTTCAGTGATTTTCGTTTTGTTTGATTATCAGTATAATGTAGTTTGAACCAGTCAGACATAGATTTTTTTGTCCATTTGTTTTTTTTCAAACTCACTGTTTTTTGCACATTAATACTAGACAAGCATTTTGACCAAGAAATGGGTTTGACTGTTTACACGCAGAGGCATCGCCAACTTGGTAAGTACTTTTGCCATCCCTGCTCACAGCCAAACCTAGACATGCACACCATTCCCCCAAATGTTATGTTGATCTACCATGTAGATTTTTAAGTCAGCCTAGTTTGCCTGGCCAAACATCAAGATTTTGCAGATGGCACTGGCTTTGTCAGTAGACATTCATTTAGATATGTACACCTGGAAACACACTGGTCAGGATATTCATTATTCAGCTTCATTTTCAGGTCAAGGGTAATATGAAAATAAATTCAAAAAACACAAGGAGCTTGAAGTGGAGCATTTTTTGATCTCTCCCCAATGCAGGGTCTCTTATCATGGAAGGAATAGCCACAAGCCTTTGGTTCTTCCTCTTCCTATTATTCTGCAGTTGTTCAGAGGCTTCTTAAGGCTTTTGGAGGTAATGAATACCTCTTGAGCGAGTCGAGAATCTCCTCCATTTACTGTTGATTGTGTCTGCGGAGGTACATATGAAGTGCCGTCAAATGACATGCTGTGTTATACATATTGAGCTGCATGCAGAATCTCTGTATGCCCCTTCAAATGCAGAGGGAGCTGATTTAAGACAAGGTCTGCTCTCGAGTTTATTCAGCCCAAAATCCTTTGACTGGATTACTGTTATTAGAGTCGTGGCCACGCATGCTGTGATTGAGAGCTAATCTACAGAATCACAGTGGGAGGAAACACAAAGAACAAAAGGAGTGATGTCTAATCAAGCCGTTGTACCTGCAGGTTACGACCACATACACTAGGATTTAAAATAGCTCTTCAGTTACATAGAATATAAAGTATTGCTTGATCACTGCTATTTGAGCATATGGATGTCTTTGTACTTAAAGTGCCATTCTAGTTTTGCTTTTATGTTGTGTGTCTATGTTGAGCTTTTCCTCTTTAAAAATAAGAAAGTCAACAGCATCGCTGTGTACAAAGTAATATCCCACAGTCCACCAATGAGTGATGCTGCACAATCACAAAACAAACACTGATTCTACACTTCAAAACATGTTTGATGTTCAGTATAACATACTGTACTAAATATAAATGCATGCACACAAGACATTATTTCTTCACGCAAAGAAGCTAAGTGTGGCGAGCTTTTTTCTTATATGTATGATGGTTAATATACATTAAGAGCGGTAGTTCAGGCCAATGAGATTTGAGTGTGGGAGGGGCTACCAGGCACAGTGACACAAATATAAACCAAGAGATGTAGAAAATCTAGTGACAATTGATTTTTATTTCTGTGATGCTTCCCCACCGACACACATATGTAGTTAGGTCAAAAACTCAGATAATACCTTATTATTTATTACTTTATCAAGTCAAATCTGCTTAGGATACAATGTTAAACAAGCTGAAACACAATGAGATACAGTAGCTTAATATGAAACTACACAGAATAATAGATAAATAAAATTAATATAGAAAACAGGAATGCATGAAACATTTTGTCCACAGGAAAGTGCACCTTTTGTAAATCAGAAATATAAGCATTTTCTATGTATGAAAGCTATACATTTCCAGTCTAGTCTAAATTCCAGACCTTTCTTTCTCTTTGCTGTTTGATATCTTATCAAAATTGGGAACTTCCCTGCAAACAAATAATGTAACGAGACTGCATTGGATGCTACATTGTGTATCCTTTCCAAAAAGCTTTTTGTCCACTGATCTTCAAATCGCATATCCTGCAAAGTGCATAAGGGCATGCTGGGGTCAAACACTGATCTTTTGTGAATGACATTCTAGCTTGAGCACTGACCCAAATCTCACCACCAACATCTCACTCGGCATGTCTAGAGAAGACTGTTTAATGATATCTTTAAAATATATATAAATTATATCCAGGCTGTTTCTTAGAGAACAAGTAATGTTTTCCCAATTGTTTTAGTGGGAATTGTTAATGGGGTTTTTTTTCTTTTTTTTTTTGCTCATACAATCACATAGCACAGCAAGAGATTTGTAATTTGAATTATTTTTATCATAATTTGAAGACAGAGCTTAATGGAGACATTGTCATATTTTGTCTCACATATGTTTTAAGTTGATTGTGTGAAAGGGTTTCGCACTGGCACTTGAGGGTTTCATTATTTATCTGGACAAAGCCTTTGATACTTTAATCTGCTTTAAACTGCCATTGTCTGGAACGTATTAGATTTATCACTGCATGTGCAGATGTTCCATTGTATTTATAGTCATACCACTTTGATTCTTTGCAAAGCAAACATGCAGCTGTTTAAACTGATGGTAACATGGAAAAGTACATAGTTACATGTCCAAATGCTCTCTTTTTATTCAGATAAAAACTATTTGGAGAGTTAGCACTGTCAAAATTTCAAAACATATTCTTAATAAAAGTGTTACAATTATCCCTGCTTTCTCTTATTGCAGTGCATAGATATGCATACCGAGACCCAAAGGCCAAAAATGTAAAGGTTCAGTCTGAACTGCTACCACATAACTGCATTAAAGCATTGACAAACAGATATGGTCTGATATGACTGCTATACAACCTTTCAGCTCTCAGAGAAAAAGCCTGCTTTGTCCTATAAATATGATGAAATAGGTCCATTGTGATTGCAAGTACGGGAAGTCTAAAGTTGGCAAGCCATTCTTTTCCATTATTTTACCTCTTTAATAAACTGCTATGAGAGGAGCAAGCAAGGCTAAAGATGTTCTCTGTATCTCTGTCACTCTCTCAAACATCTGCGTGAGTCCTGGTGTCCAGACGTCTGCAGATACAGCAGATGGCAGTATTATTCTTGTGCTCTACATATTTTAAATATAAATTTCCTTCAGATTCTCTTTCCCACAAAAATTATTACCTCACAGAAACATGATGAATAACCAAATGATGAAAAGTGCATCAAGTCATTATCAGACACTAAAAATGAAAACTTTCAAATTGCATTCTATATATTTTCCTTCACACCATAAGAAAGTGAAGTACATCTGCAGCAGGATGCATTTTCATTTGGAACGTCCTGCAGAATTAATTTAAGGAACAAAATTACCTTATAATTGTATAAAATTCCCAGATTTTCTTTAGTTCTGTCCACAGTATCATGTGGTATGAAAAAACTAGAGCTCTTTACATTATCTTAACAACGAACCTATTTAATCGAATTTTAATTCCTTAACATTATTAACAGTGGAAACCACAGTTATGCTGATTGAGAATTTTATATATATTGATGCTATAAATTCTAAATGATGCTCATTTGGTGTCCTATACATCAAAGGATCTAAGTTTAAAAACTGCCTGCAATGACTTTGTACTACTGATACATTTCAAGAAAGCATTTTAGTTGGAGTCCAGTTTTGGTGCATAAACTAAAAGAAAGCGTTTTAGTGTTTTAGCATTGAGATTTTACAATTATCCTCAGCATCTACAGTACATCTTGTTCTACACTACATGGCACATTATATGAAAACATCAACAACCTAAAAAAAAAAAAAATTCTCTTCTTGCTCAAAATACATCTCAATATCTCTTTACCAAAAGTACATTATGCAGGATAATTTCACCAAGTGGCTCTGTGAATCTTATCTGGCACTTTCCGCTCTTTAAAAGAGCATAGAAAGCTTTGTGCCAGTCAGTCACTTCAAACCTGTGTCAGAAATACGCATATACAGTTCATTATCATCTGTAGCAGATACAGTTATCAGTGAGCTGAGCTTTCTAAATATATTTATTTTTACCAGCCTCATTTTTACATGGCATGCGTCTCATCGAAATGTATTCATGTACAGTTTTTTTTTTTTATTTAAATCCAGTTTAATTATTTCCTTTGGTGGATTGCTTGCAGCCTTTTTCTCACATGGTTCAATAGAGAAGGACCCTCCTACAATGCTGTGCATTTGCGATGCACTCTGTCTCAAGTGTTTGTGGCTGTTTTATTGAAATAGTCCAACCATATGAGGGGCCAAGGTACAAATAGATAAAATACTGGAATATATCTGTGATTTTTGAGTGTGTGTGTTTGTGTTCAGCCACAACTGGGCATGATCCACATGTATGTATCACTAAGGACAGATGTCATGCTCTTAATCTAATTCTATCTAAATTGTTCCAAAAAATGAAAGAAAAGTGCAGTAATTTGCTCATACTTCTGTATACATGAATCACAACAAAATACCATCAAATGAAGATTGGTGCCTTATAATAAAGCCATTTTTCCACATTGAAGTAATTTTCAGATAGAGGTTTTAAGACCAAAATCAGGACAATTTTCTTTGAGGTAGAAAACACAAGACAATATATTGCTTCATGCACATTTCTTGTTGACTATTCAGGGCTGTGGGGAAAATAGTGGAGGTAATAATTTTGTCCATGTGGGGTCATCTGCAGTACACTCAAAATAATTATGGGGACAGCGCAGAGGGTGGATGCCTGAGAGCTGTCCAGACTTTGATCGTATGCGATCGCAAGAATCACGACTTGGAGCCATTTTTCTGAAACAGAAACACAGATACAGGAATAAGTCTTTTTATGTGCACTGTACTAAACCATTTGTGCTCATAAATCATAAAGAAAATATTTGTCCACTTAAGCAATACAAATTTCTCAACACAATCCTCAAATATATTTAAAAACATTGTAATTTTTTTTAAAACATATATATACTGTATATTATCATTTAGAATGTTATTGATAAATTCAGACATATCCTGTTTTAAAGGTTTCATTCCTGAATATAATGTAAAATATGTAAAATTGCAATAACAAAAATGTATTAGTAAAGCGACAGTATCAAAAAGATTTATTTCAGTTGCATTTAAAGGGGTCATGAACTGAGAAATCAAAATTTCATTGATCTTTTGCCATATAAGAGGTCAATGTACTATAAAAACATCCTGTAAGTTTCAGAACAAAAACAGCTTATATTGAAACCAATCTGCCAAAATGACAGGTTGTGGAATGGGCCACTTAATGACGTAATAGTGTGGCTAAATACTGCCTCCACAGAAGAAGATCAGCGCCTGGTTCTAGATTATTGATTGTTTAGTGTTTGGCCACGAATTCAGGTTTGTGGTTTTAGTGTTGATAGTTGGAGATGCAGGTGTAGGTATAAGCAGAATGAAAATGATAAAGATGCTCCGAAGACAACAAGACGCTGTGTGGTGCCGCTTCAGTAAGAACTTGGTCCTTTGTTCAATTCATTTTACAGACGATTTGTTTACAAACAATGCACAATTCGACATGGGATTTTCAGAAAGACTGAAAAAGATGATGTTGTGCAACTTACTTTTAACCTAAATCACAGCAGCGTCCATCTTTGATGGATGTAGGTGGTCAAACATACAACTGTTCAATCATAGCAGTGGGTGTTTACTTCAGAGTCTACAATCTGCCACACCTGACAGGACAGAAAATAGCCTATTCTAAATTATGAAGTTTTTTTATGTAAAAATCTTGATAACATTATATGTGGATCATATAGAACAGTACAGTGTAAAAAAAACAAAGGCAGTTCATGACCCCTTTAAAGGAGATGATAGATAGATAGATAGATAGATAGATAGATAGATAGATAGATAGATAGATAGATAGATAGATAATACAACCATTTCAATAAATAATTAGTAGTTTTTAGTAGTTAGTAGTTTTCATTACAAACAATGCATTAAACATTTGTGTGTAAAAAAAATCAATCAAACAAACAAACAAACAAAAAAACCCCAACAGGATTAATGGGTAAAATGAGATCAAACCTACAGAGCTCTGAAAACCTTTAAATCTTACCCCTCAGTACCTTCACCCTGTTTGTTAGGGCATCACAGATCCATCATTAGCTCAGGGTGTAATTCACTCAACACAGGAGGGCTCTATATTGCATCTCATCTACAAAATGGGTGTATTTTTCAATTAGACTCCTTAGTGGCTACTAATTAGGCTTCTATTAATCAATACTAGTATCAATAGAATGATGAGGTCTCTTATTCAGGTTCAGGATTTATTTGAGGGGTGAATTTAAAGACCTGCTGGTATGTTTGACCTGGGCTTCAGGGGTCATCGGATGTGTCAGGGGTGTACAAAAACATTAAATCTCAGTGGATTTTGACATCTACCTTTGCTTTGATTGAAAGGCTTTTTTTTGGCCAAAACTCTCTCCTAGATATAGGTAAACATGTAAAGTCTGAGCCATGTCTTTCCACATATGGTTAAAAGAGCTTACTATTAATGCATATTCAGCTGTGTATTTCCGTCTCATCCCTGTCTGTCTATTGCTTGTTGCTTAAAACCTCCATGCAATTTAACAGTCTGGCTCTAAGACCTTTCCCATTAACAATCCTTGATATCTTTGGGTTGGTGATGCCCACTATTCCCACAGGCTGATAGGATCCAGACACAGTTTGCGTGGCCCTGTCAGCTGAGTTTTAGCTTCCTCCATCTCAGACAGTCTCTATTGTGGATCACAGCCTCAGCCGCTGGTAGATATAACAGCCGCAGCGAGACAGATAGTGCCGTCTTTCTGAGCTGGAGTCAGTAAACCTGCCCCTTCCTCTCTGGGGAGGCTGCTTGCATGGCTCTAATGTGCCGGCTAAGGACTCACATTCATGATGCTGTAACCAGATCACTGCACAGCCAGAGCTAAAAAGCTAACAGTCTGGACTGTGAAGGCGTCTGTGGTCAGACTCCTCCTCTCTTATCTTGGTTTCCTCCACAGACTGAGTGGAGGAAATCTGCCTTTATTTGAGTGAGACAAATAAATGGTGCACTGATCGACCAGATTGTTTTCTCAGATATATATATTTATTTATTTTTGACCCTTAGCACACTGTTAATGTGACATAAGTTATCTAAATTCTTGAAATGTGTCTAAAAATATGATGGAAAGGAGGACTAAATCACATTAGCAAGTTAAAGGTGCTAGTGAGCTGCTGTAGATTGGTTTGACTGAGGCAAAAATGTCCTACATTTCTCACAGCATTCATTCAAGCATAATTTCTATACAACAGATTCTAAGTTATATGTTATGTTATGTTATGTTATGTTATGTTATGTTATGTTATGTTTATTTTTATATAGGTAAATGCTATAAACCCAAATAAGTTGGCAAAACTCACAAAAGTTGAGGTAATAAGTAACATCAAAATTTGGCAGCATTTTGTACACATACATGTTAAATGCTCTTAACTTGAAATATTTGAGTAGGCTAACTTCAGCTTCAGAGCTGTGTAGGTTTCTCATTTTCTCATTTTACCCATACATTCATCTCATTTTACCCATACATAAACATGCTTAAATGATCATGCAATCTCAATGTAAATATTTTTAATAGTGAAAAACTTAACTGGCTATAAGCTAATTCAGTAAATGCTAACTTGTTAATTTTTAACAAAATGCTTAACATATTTAAAAGATATTTAACATGTATCTGTGCTCAAACCAGGTTGCTTTACTAAGATGGTAAATATTGAGAAAATCGCCTTTAAAGTTGTCAAAATAAAGATCTTAACAATGCATATTACTAATCAAAAATAAAGTTTTAATATATTTAGGCCTACATTAGAAAATTTAGAAAATTTAAAAAAATTAAGAAAATATCTTCGTGGAAAAGATCTTTAATTATAATCCTAATGATTTTTGGCATAAAAAAAAAATCTATAATTTTGTCCCATACAATGTATTTTTGGCTATTGCTACAAATATACCCCAGCGACTTGAGACTGGTTTTGTGGTCCAGGGTCACATTTATTCCTGTGATGGTAAAGCTAATTTTCAGCAGCCATTACTTTAGTGTTCAGTTTCACATGATCCTTTCAAAATCATTTTAATATGCGTTTCTTAATATTATAATCAATGTTGAAAACATTGTGCTGCTTAATACATGTGTGGAAACAGTGATCACTTTTTTCAGAATTCTTTAATAAATAGAAAGTTCCAAAGAACAGCATGTATTTGAAATAAAAAAAAATCTCCAACATCATAAATGTCTTTACTGTCACTTTTGATCAATTTAATGTAAGTTAATTTCTTTAAAAAAAAATCTTACCAGCCTTACTAAGCCACTTCTGTTAGGGACATTTAAAGGCTGGCGATTTAGGAAGATAAACTTAAAAATATACTGTTTAAAAGTCTGTCTGTATGTAAGATACATGGCTCTTTGAAGAAGGTTTATGTGTCATTTCAAGGTTATTGGAATAAAGCAGTGTATATGCACATGTCCATTAACAGCAAGGCTCAGTAGGACAAACAAAGTCTGTATGACTTTCATCATATCAAAGTGTATATTTTCATGACGAATATAATCTACTCTCTCCGTGGACTGTGCCTGCCGCCTTCAAGGAAAGAGGAAGACACTCTTTGTGCAAATCTGAGCCCAGATTCACAACAATGTATTGATATTCACCTCCTCCATTCTCCTAGTGCATATAGAGTATCAGTCGCCTCCAAGGTTGGCGCCAAGCTCTGTCTTCTGTGAACCACAAACCAGAATTAATTGCAAATCAATCGAACAAAGTACAACTGATCAGTAAACCAATTAGTAATTTTAGCTGGTCATCCTGGTTTGGTTTACCTCACACTCCTTACTGTGTTTTTCACAGCTTATCCTATGATTTATCCTATGATTTTCCTTGAAAAGCAAAATATGCATCATACAGTGTGAAAAAGTGGAGTACCATTTTAAAAGAGAGAAACAAATAAAGATTTCTGATTCAGGCACCCCCCCCCCTCTCCGCAGTGTGTACAGAGTGGCTTTTTGTACAGACTGTTGGTACTTGGACTATTTTTAGTTGTCACTTCTGCCTTGTCTTTGCTTTCATTAATGTATCTGGGTACAGATAGAAATTTTCAACGTAATATTTATCAACTTTAGCACACACAGCAGTGGTGAATTCCTCAAAGTGGGTACTTGGACAAAAATAACTTCAAGCAGAAAATCACATCACAGCTCCAAAAATGTAGAAATGTATGGACAGACTCTCACAAAGGTGACATTTCGAGCACACAGGCTCTTCACCATAAATGAAAATATATGAATTATTTTCATAGTAAATTCATTCAAATCCTCAAAAGTTTTTAATCGAATTTAAAAACAAAAAATCCTATAAAGAGGTGCAATATCCTGCAAAATGAATCTATAAAAACGCATAAACAAATATGTTAAAGGCATTTTATTTTGTTAACGTAGTACCATGGCTAATATAACTGAATGTTATTAATATGAAATTCTCATTAATTATTTGGGACAGAAAATGCAAGCAGGCTGGGAGGAAAATGTCTGGCCGAGCTAATACCATGATGCACCATCTTGAGGCATAAGATCTTTTAATGTATTCTCTGGCTGTGCCTGAAAGGAGGAAAGAGCGAGCTGAATGGATCCATTAATTTAATTGAAGCAGGCCCTGACAAGAGATAAAACATCTCCCACATCTCTCCAGGCCGCTGCTGGCTTTATAGTAAACAACCAATGATCCATAAACAAAACCAGGAGAGCAGGAGACCCACTCTATAGAGACTTCAAGGCCACAAAAATATGACACGAGAAGAGGAGAATGGAAACTGAAGAGCCCCCTTTCTCATCTCTCCTGAGCCCTACCTGTGTATTCAACCTGGATAGGGCTCATTGTACTGTCTCTTTGGGATTTTTGATGTTAATAATTCAGTTTCTGGTCCCAATGCTGGTAGTTGTCAAAAAGAAACCTGCAAGTGCAGAAAATAGCAGGTGCTCTTTCCACAGGGAGAACAATGCATGCATTTCACCTTCAGGCATGCGGGCCATTTAAATAGGCTTCAGATGTAGCGCTAATACATTGTTATCTTATCTATATGTTTAGGAAACATAATATTAAATGAAGGTTATAGAGACGCTATAGAGAAATAGAAGTGGAAAATGCACCTACTTCCAGATTCATATAGATGATTCAAAGAAAATTCTCGTTCTCTTGCTGTTTAATGATGGACGCATGTCTCTTAATACATGCTTTCATCAGAAACAAAACGAGAACACAAAACCAACTAGAGGCCATTGAGTCGGCAGGCACCTGTTCCTAAAGCACATTACAAACACTACAAAAGAAAAGGAGAGCCACCGGCAGAGGTCTGAAATGTTTCCCGAATGTGAAGGTCACTGGTTTTAGTCCAACATGTTCTGTCTTGCTCTTAAGAGAGGGAGAGAGAGAAAAAAAATCTCTGCGCTAAAACGTATGTGGAAAAAAACAGGACATAGAGCTTCAAGCACTTCAGATCTGGTAGCATTAAATTGTTCACACATCTGCTTGAGATAGAGTTTCTGTGTAAGTGCTGGACTAAGGGGAAACCGGATTTGTGCACGGCTAACCTTGTGACAGGAGAGAAAAAGTGGAGAAATCTGAGCTACTCATCGTTTGCTATGGCCATGCAGAGCTTCTCGTTTCTCTTAATTGAGAGTTTGTGTTTTGGGGTGAAAAGATGGCTGATGAAAATGAATAATGTAAGAAGCTACAACTTTGTTGGTCGAATTGCATAAGGATATTCCATAGCACTGCACTGAGCTCAGTGAAACTGAATCGGACATAAAAGCACACAGGAGCGTTCCACTATTTCATTGCACTGCAAATGTGTAAAAGTGCAGTACACTAGATTTTGAGCATGCAGAATGACAGCAACGCATACAATTTAAAATGTTAAAATTATCATTAAATATATTATCACCAACATGATATGTCAAACACACAACAAATAATACATTTCAAAAATTAAAATTATTATATTCATTATTGCCATCAAGGAAGTTATGTCAAACAAATTTTAAAATTAGTATTACATACATTTGACTGCAGGATGTGATGTCACTGAAATAAATAAAGATGTGCGTGGGGAGTGAAGGCTGGCCCGTGTGGTCCGATCCAATAGATGAGCTCAAATTGCTCATGAAGTTAATGCTGGTTCTGATGGAAAGGTGTCAGAACACTCAGTGCATCGCAGTTCGTTGCGTATGGGGCTGCATAGCTGCAGACCAGTCAGGGTGCCCAATGCTGACCCCTGTCCACTGCTGAAAGCGCCAACACGTGAGCATCACAACTGGACCACGGAGCAATGGAAGAAGGTGGCCTGGTCTGACGAATCATGTTTTCTTTTATATCACGTAGATTGCCGGGTGCGTGTGCTTCGCTTACCTGGGGAACACATGGCAACAGGATGCACTATGGGTAGAAGACAAGCCGGTGGATGCAGTGTGATGCTTTGGGCAATGTTCTGCAGGGAAACCTTTGGTCCTCCAATCCATGTGGATGTTTCTTTGACATGTAGCACCTAAGCATTGTTGCAGACCATGTAATCCTTTTCTACACCCTTTCATGGAAGCAGTGCTATGGCCACTTTCAACAGGAACAAAGCAAAAAATGGTTCAGGAATGGCTTGAGGAGCACAACAACGAGTTTGATTTGTTGACTTGGCCTCCAGCTTCCCCAGATTTCAATCCAATTGAGCATCTGTGGGATGTGCTGAACAAACAGGTCTGATCCATGGATGCCCCACCTTGCAACATACAGGACTTTAAGGATCTGATGCTAACATCTTGGTGACTCTAGTGGAGTCCATGTTTTGATGGGTCAGGGCTGTTTTGGCAGCAAAACGGGGACCATCACAATATTAGGAAGGTGGTCATAATGTTATGCCTGATCGGTGTATATACTGTATGTCAATACACTTCAATAAAATAACACTTAAAAAAAATCATACAAAATGGTAACTGGCTAAAAATAACTTTATCAGGATTTTACATGGTTTTTAGTTGTTTTGCATGCATGTGAGTGTGTTTTCATTATGGTATTAGACAATACAAGAAAATGTAAAATAGATGTATATTTTACAAGCAGGAACATTTCTGTGCACAGATTACAAACTTTAAGTACAAGGCTGCGAGTAAACCGTCCACCAATTAATTCTATATGTTCAATGCACTGCTTTCAATCCCTTTTGAAGTGTCTGCCAGATAACGTGAATGTACTTTAATACTTTATTCACATTGTAAATCCTTTCAGAGAAATCTAAAGCTATATTTTGTCAATAGATTTGAGATTACAAATGCCTCATTGTCATTTAGCTGATGCAGACTTCTCAGAAATGATACACAGAGCTCAAAAAGGACCTTTTAAGTGCATAATGATATCACCTCAAGATCATTTACTCACTTGGACTTAGTTACCTAAAAGAAACTTTAGAATATGGTGGTGAATCAATAATGAAAGTATTTAGCTTCGCTATTCTTATCTTACATATGGAATGTCCTGCTCTAGGTGTAATTTGCAGAATGAATGGTTGTTCATATGTAGAGATGGAACAGCGGGGAATAAAACACAGTTTTAGTGGCCGTGGCTGAGTAGTTCATATATCCCAGTTAAGTGCCCTAAAAAAAGAAACAAAGGAAATAAACAGTGTCTCTCATGGTGCAGAGTATATTATCTCAGGATCACACTCTTACACACACATCTGTCCTTCTCTCGCACATTGCCTAATAATAATTTTTTGGGATCTCGGCCTGTCATGGTAATTTTTTGGTTCAACAAAAAGCAGTTATGGAACAAGAACAAGTACAAGCACATCTTGGTTGACAATAAGGATGATTTATTCTCCAGTCATATTTTAGTCAACTCACAAAAAAAATAAAAAAATTATAATTAACCAGGAACTCTAAATAAAACTGTGACTAGACAATCTGACAGGTTTAAATAGGGCTGAACAATTTTGGAGAAAATGCACCATTAAAAATGTAAATTTATAAAAATAGATAGGTAAAAAGAGCAAGGACACAATATGTGGAAATAGTTTGTTGATGTTGTTTTATGTTGTGCAGCAGGTATGTTATTATTGATCAACAATGGATTAGCTTAAACTGATTTGAATTAACCTAATGAATACAATGAAAAATGTGAATTCTCTTAAATCACAACATTTCTGTTTTATCAAGAGTCTAAACACTGTTTTGAATGCTGGTAATAAATTAGATGTAATACTGTATGTGAGGACTTGTCCCTCTTTTCACAAGCATCTGGTTGTTTTTTCAATGAAGGGGAACAATGGGTTTGTTTTTCCAAACTGATGCCATTCCTATTCTCTATACAATAGGAAGAGACTCAATGGTGTGAAAGGATTTCCATGTTTAATCATTGTGTAGCCTATGTGTAGATATTCCCTCATGGCTAGCTTCCCTTACAAGACAAGAGAACACAAGATTTCCCTTGTGTTTACACTTATTTTAAGGATAGTCGTCACCAATTACCCATATCATTTAAAATATACATTTGGTACAAATGTTTATTTCCCCTACAATCAATCCCATCAACCACATGTTTGTTTTATACAACAAAAGAATCTACAGTATTGCGGTACATTCAGAGTGCCATTCATCATGAGTTGAGAAATACGGCTTGTATAACTTTCAAAAGGCAATGATGATGCGGTTATGTTGTGTGAAAACCCCCATTCTCTACCTGTTTGGCTGCTAATCTGATTGTTCTGTGTGACACCTTGAAGCCCTATCAAAAATCTGATTATCAGATAAACTACCACCATCCCCTATGACTGGATGAAAAGGTGAAACAGAGATGTAACACTGCATTTATTCCTCTCGTCACATCTGTGCATGACAAAGACGAGCGAGAGACACAACTGCTGCTTGGTCTGATTGTGGTGAGGTTACAGTTTCATTGATAAAGCGAGATACTATCAGCTAGTGATCTGTAAGTTGTTATGAGAGGGTCAGATGCTGTGTCTGTGTGTGTGTGTGTGTTTGTCTTTAAACAGATATTTTGAAACCTCTCAGGAAGCTTCCTGTTCAGCAGCTATTTTAAAGCTGTCAATCAGAACCAACACAACAGACATGAAACAAGTCTAATTGATCAGATTTGAAAAACATCGCGTCTATCTTTGCAATCTTTCATCCTTCAGAGAGAACTGTTTACATTCCTTACAAGCATGTGTGCTGATCATGTCTGTTGGTTTGTTGCTTTCGCTATAACAAGTTTACTGTCCAGGGAATTGAAAATGTTCACATTTTGCAGTTTGTAAAAACTATTTGGAGAGCAGCTGTATGTGTGTGTTCATTAAAAGGATCAAAGGATTTTTTGGACCGTTCTTAACTTGTTTTGCCCTGTGAACAAAAGCATTCAAAGATGCTGAGAGCAGCAGCCATGATTGAAAAGCAATGAAAGGGTCAAAGACTTTTTGTCTGACTTATTTAATCACAAAGAGTGGTGGGGAAGACAGACTTTGATTAAGCCCAGCTCACAGATCGATAAAGTCCTTGAACTTGCATAAGTCATTGCTGCCTACTCACAATATTAGTGATAGCCTATGTTTTATTCACAGGGGTCTGAGATCGTGTAACCCCATGGCATGCGCAGCTGAGTGAATTTGCCATTGATAAATAGAACTGTTTTTTTTATGCCACAGATACATCCCAAAATTGAAAGGCTGACTTAGCGGCAAACACCTCAAGCCATGTCAAAGGCAGATGGACCACTTGTGAATGTGTCTTTTTGGTATAAACATCTCAAACTAAAGGAGGATTTCAACGCGTGACTCAGAGCGTGCTCACCATCCGCGGAGAGGTCACGGGCGGGCCTCTACAAAGCAAGGCATCCTGTTGTCAGGCTGCTCGGATTCAAAAACCTGCTAGGTCTGGCTTCTTGATCTGTACTTGCAAAATTTCCTCTTATTGATTAAATGTAGATTGAATGAACAGAGGAAAAAAAATGACACAACCTGCCGGGGTTCAGCTCTCTTTATCATTGTTTAGCACGGCCTGACAGATTCAATCTGCCGAGCTCGGAGGAAGGCCGTACGAGTCAGTCGTGGGCCACAGACGCAAGGCCAAATCCCCCTATGCGGTGATATCGAAAAAAGTTGTGGGTCACAGAGGACATAGCCTGCAGCCTTACCTTCTAATCATAGACGCAGTGCTAAAAGAGTGAGTTTTCACAGCTGGCTCTGGGTCTGACCTGGAATAATCATTGAGGAATACCCCTCTGCAGACTAGGCCATTGTTGCTTCTGAGGAACACGACGCTATCCGTCTTTTCAACATGACCCGGCAGATGGAGGCTTTCTCCTTTCATGTTGGGAGGAGGTAGAAAGCCACCTGAGTGAATTGCAGAAAGCATCTTGATTTGGTGGATACACTGGCAAAAATACATCTGAGAGGGTATCTGTACAAAAAAGCCCAAGCCGAGTCTTTCTCCATCTCAGGACCTCGTTTGTGGCCTGATTCGTGTTCACATTTTACTAAAGTTTTAAAAAAGAACATTTGTATAAACATGTTGTTTTTAGGTCATGAGCTGTGGGTTCAGACTAAGGAAGGGTCCACGGCATCATTAGGTGAACTAACAATGACACTTCTAAAGGAGGAAGCAAGGGTTTCATGAGCATAAAGCACAGCACACGATGGGCTGCCGTGAATCATAGTGGATAAAGCAGAGGCTTATACATGCATTTATATCAGTTGTATATCAGGGTCGCAGATCTGTCCTGAAAGAAAAAATCCAATTACGAATGCAAATAATAAAATGCTTCTAACCATATAATCATGCATCGTGAGTCAGCTTTTAAAAGGAACTAGAAAATGTGTAACTTTTGACATTAATGATTCAAATTCATATGCCACTTGATAATATGGCTAATACTAATACAATATTTAGCTCACAGTACAATGCACACAAGCACTGTAATGCAGAGCAGTGAGTAACTATTAAGGAATAAGTATATAGAAAAATCAGTGTGAAATGATTTTGTGGTATAAATATCTTTAATTTTATTATTGCATTAGCTTGCTGGAAAAAAAAATTGGAACCAAGTTGGTCTTTTTTGGTGTATTTAGGAATGTTTTGGACAATTTTCATCTGCTCAGGCTTGCAGACCACCTGGATAACCAGCTAAATATCATCTTGACCATGCTGGGAGACCAGTTTAAACCTAAGACCAGCAAGCTTGTCTTGATTTAATGATACGAATGATTGATAAAAATGTCAGAGCAGCCACTGTAGTTTCACAAGAATTTACTGGCAGATTTCAGAGTATGTATCATTAGTTGCAGCTGCCATACAGGCACTGTCTCACGTAAAGAGTGATGTTGAGCATTGTTCAACAATCTAGCATTACTTTGTGATAGGGTTATTCAGTCCCTATTATTGAACAGCACACCTCCTTCACAACATAATTAGAAAAACAACATAATTAGAAAAATCCATGAATGTGTGTGCAGGTCTGTGTAACAGTAAAAAAGAAACAGAGCGAAGGCACTAAACTAAATAAATAAGCACTCAGCAGGCTTCCAACCCACTTGTAAAACAGAGTAAACGACAAGAGAAAAGTACAATCTCTGCCGTTAAAGAAAGGAACCATTTTTTAGCAAAAGATTACCAGTATAATGCTTGTTTGAGTAATAAATTATCCAGATTAAAAATGGCTTTTTGGAGATATAAATACAATGGCCATTTGACGACAAAACCACACAAATGTTACAAATGAAATGTGTATGGGTGTTTTGTGTTCTTTAACCCTCTGAGGTCTAGGGGGTTTTGCCGGCCTGGAAAAGTTTTGATGCCCTGACTTTTGTGTTTTTTTCAGTTGCTTCTAAACATATTCATGGCTAAAATCTAATAACACTGCAATCAGTACAAACTGGGCTACAATTATTGATACCAATGTATCATTCTCTTTAAGATTGTAAAAACAATGACTTTGATACTGATACAGTTGTGCTACTGCATACACAAAGAGGTCTATAACACCTGGAGAAAGCTATTTGTTAGGTTAGCACTCCTTTTCATCTCAATGCCAGTCACTGGACTAGCTCACAAACCTCTAAGAATACACAGAGGCTGCAATCTTTGCTCATGGCCACTCGGTTCAGGGAACAATTGCCATGTAACTAATGAAGCAGACAGGAAAAAAAAAACCTATCACTTATAAAACATATACAATAATAAAATGTTGCTTGAAAAAAAGAAATCTGAATAAATGGTTAATTAAAATGGTCATCAATGAAGAAAGATACTTGCAGCCATGCTAATGGTGAAGTCACAGCATCTGCAAGCAGAGGCAAAGGGAATGACACTAATGAGCTATTTCTTGACTCCATAATATTAAATTTAACATTATTGTGCTGGCCAACAACAGTTGTCTTGTAGATAGTAGACTTTTTTGACAGTCACTGTGAAAAAGGTTTTCAGTTTCAGGTTTACTAATGCCATTGTTTAAATCCATTATTAGGCATGATTAGAGTAAGTATCCAATGACAAAACTGATGGCAAACAATTTTAGGCTGGCCATGTGGTCTCAACATGTCAGTCCCCATGATGGAGCCCTCCATAATAAAACCATTTTTATTAGGCTACTGATGTAAATTAAGGTTCACACAGGAGTGTACATGATTTTAACAGTATTTCCTAATTTTATAATGAGAATAAATATGACTGCACACTGTTCTTTTTGTGAATGAAAAGAAAACGCATTGGAGCTTTAGACAAGTAAGCATTCTTATAAGATAATATTGCTAAAAAGGTACAAATTTGGCAAAAATATTTTTAGATGGGTGAAAAAATGCTAAAAACCAACCGAACAACAAGGAGGAAATGCACTGGTAGTTGGGCTGTGATGACAGAGTCATTTGCAGTGTCCTCTCTATTGTTTTACTGAAGAATTTCGTGGAGCCACAGTAAGAATGGCCTGTACCTATAGATAGCACTGTAAACTCTTTATCTCTCCTTCCTCTGCTTCTGAAAGGATGTATCCGTCATCTTGTGGTCACTGTTTAACTGCCCACCTGATAAAGGCAACAATCGGGGGGCAGGAGAGACCTACAAGACTGTGAATCCTCACACAGGACATGCCAGTAGGCTGTGAGAACACCTCCCACCATCCCCCTTGATGACTGAGAAGGATGGCGTCTCTTTAAAGGGGAAACCAGTGGAGACTTTGGGCTATGATAGACAGCCTCTACAAACAAGCCCTTTGAGAGAGTCTCCGTTACCCCTCAGGTCAGCTTGACAAAGGGGGAAATTGGACACTCATTTGTTTGGACACATCTCAACACCTCGAATGACCAGGCTGATAAGAAGCTGGCCCTCTCCCCAGTTATGACCTGCATGATTCAAGATGATATCTACAGCGAGCACGACACTACAGATCCTTCCGAGAAGCACTTGTAGTGAGAGTATACGTTCTGAAAGATTAGTTTTCATCTGCCAGTTATCATGCCTTTTGAGAATTTTTAAATGCTGGAGAGGAAGATTAAAAGGAAAATATTACTGAACTACTGCTATGTCGAACATTTCAAAGGCTCCGGGTCTGATTAAAACCTGTTTTAACTGTTATCTTTACTATGTAAAGGGCAGTGCGGTCAGTGTTGGATCTGCTAGAAAGCACAAATATAAAGTAGTCTTGAATGCAAGGTCAAATGCAGAAGAATGGCCACCTGCCTTGTGTGCCTGCCAGCTTTTAATTGAAATATTTTGATAGATTTCCTCAGCAGGTCAAATGTAACACAGTCCCTAAGCAAAGGTCAAATTGGGGCTCCTAGCAGGAGCACTCCAATACTTTATGGTGTTCACTAATTTGCTTTGCAGAGTTGATTTGACCATGGACTCCACCGATCTTCCCTGGACTCCGTAGCAGCAGGGTTAATGGCCACTGGGTCACTTCGCCAAATAGTAGTCTTTCATTAAAGCGCTTCTTCATTTTATTAGACTCGTTTAGGATCAGTGCCAAAAATAATTCATCTTTTTTTTTTCATGGGAGCTCATGGATCAGAGGTGAGAAAATATAAAAGCGGCCAGAATGGGAGCAAAAGTTCAATAAATAAAACTCCATATTCATTTTTCAGATGTCACAAGGGTTGTCAGTTTATTGACTGAGATGCATTTAGGATATGAAGAGGTTTTGTTTGAAATTCTTTTGGATCTTAAACTCCATTAGGGGTGAAATAAGATCCAAAGGCCCCTATTTCTATTACATCCTATTTCTATTACAATCTGATGTTGTTGTTTTTGACAGAAAAAAAATTGTAAAAATAATCCACTGTATTATTGGTTTTATTCAAAAGTCAATATTTTTTAGATATTTAAAAAATTAGCTGAATAGTAAATGTTATTTTTTTATACGAGATGACCGATGATACAGTAAAAATAAAAAATAATGCATTCATAGGAAAAAAAAAAGTATTTCATACCATTTTCATTTTAAACTCAATGAAGTTTTACTGATCAAACATTGAATTTTTTGACATAGTTCCAGGCACATTTCTTACCTCCATCCACTTCTTTTATTGGCACTGTAGCTCTTGTACAGATGCAGTGCAGCCCTGAGGGTGACTGCCATTCATGATATCAGCTGTGTAATTGAACCCCATCTCCCCTCTGTTGTCTTTAAAATGAATCAGCTGCTGCGAGTCATAAAGATGTAGTGTGGGCTTGTTTGAATTGTCATTCTTGTTTTCAGCCCTTCTGGGTGGGTGTGAAGAGGGACACACACATGTGGAGCTACAAGCCTGGTGGCCCTCTCATAAGATGGGATTGCTTGTAATTTGCCTTTTAAAGGCATCTCGTCCACATAATCAGATGGCAATTGCACCATTGTCATGTACAGTGGGTGAATGTGAGCAATCTCTATTGTGATTCCCAATTTGGCAGAGTGGATGGAATGACACACTTTGCCCATAGTTTGGAGGAGAGAAAGTCTCTGAACATAAGGTAACGCTCAGAGATTGGCTCTGTTGAAATGGGCTGATATTCTGATATCTTTGCCATTAGAATGAAGTGCCATGTTGATTGTTGTTGCAAGTTTCCCCATTGCAGGAGTAAATTCTATTTTAAAATATATTAAAATAGAAAACAGTTATTTTAAATTGCTATAATATTTCACAATTTTACTGTTTTTACTGTATTTTTTGAGCAAATAAATATAGCCTTTGTGAGCATAAGATACTTCTTTCAAAAACATTAAGCATACATACATATATATATATATATATATATATATATATATATATATATATATATATATATATATATATATATATATATATATACTATATATATACACACACAAAGTACAGGTCAAAAGTTTAGAAGCATTACTATTTTTAATGTTTTTGAAAGACGTCTCTTCTGCTCATCAAGCCTGCATTTATTTGATCAAAAATACAGAAAAAAAACGTAATATTGTGAAATATTATTACAACTTAAAATAATAGTTTTCTATTTGAATATACTTTAAAAAATAATTTATTCCTGTGATGCAAAGCTGAATTTTCAGCATCATTACTCCAGCCTTCAGTGTCACATGTAACATCCAGTCTATATCATGATTTTTTAGAAATCATTCTAATATTCTGATTTATTATGAGTGTTGGAAACAGTTCTGCTGTCTAATATATTTGATGAATAAAAGGTTAAAAAGAACTGCATTTATTCAAAATAAAACAAAATTTCTAATAATATATATTCTAATAATATATTTTCTTTACTATCACTTTTTTATCAATTTAACACATCCTTGCTGAATAAAAGTATTGATTTTATTTAAAAAAAAATTACTGACCCCAAATTACTGACCAGTAGTGTATATTGTTATTACAAAATATTTTTATTTTAAAAACATAGCTTCTTTTTTTTTTTTTTTTTTTTTTAACTTTTTATTCATCAAAGTATCCTAAAAAAGTATCACATGTTCTGAAAAAAATATTAAGCAGCAGAACTGTTTCCAACTTTTGATAATGAATCATCATATTAGAATGATTTCTAAAGGATCATGTGATAATGATCCTAAAAATTCAGCTTTGCATCACAGAAATAAATGATAATTTAAAGTGTAATAAATTTAAAAAACAATTATTTTAAATTGTAATAATATATCACAATATTACATTTTTTTTTCTGTTTTTTATTTTAGATCAGGCTTGATGAGGCAAAGAAACTTCTTGATGAATAGTAATGTTTCCAAACTTTTCTGTATTGTATATATATATATAAACATATATATATATATAGTATAGTAATGTTTCCAAACTTTTGACCTGTAATGCAATAACGATTCAGTCCTAAAATTGCCTGTTTAAATCCATGTATGGCATTTGCATGCACTAGGCTTATACTGCAAAAAAGACATACATCCCTTACATGATGTTGATAAACGAAAACACAACTACACTAATCCTATTGAGCTCTTGAGATTAACAACTAAAGAACACATACTTGAATAAAAGTGCATCTGCCACTGGGGAATTAGGGCTGGGGGAAAAGGGCAAACCATCGGAACAAAGTTTATATGATGAGGACGTATGCGACTGTGCAGTGGAACAATGGTATTAACAAGCCCCTTCTGGCCCATATTCAGACTCCAGCCATGTGGCACATAAAAGGAGAGAGTCCTCTTTCCTCCCCACAGCCACCCATGCAACAGTGCATTGTTAGCACACAGCAAGGCCAAGGCTTTCTGTGAATTTGTGTCCCTGGACCTGATGATTTCAGGTCCCAGGGAGGTGGCTCATGACCGTCTGAGTACACCAGATGGGCACACTTTATTTAGATTGGATCTAGGGGTTGAAGAAGTTGCAACTGTAGGACTGCTCAGTCATAATTTGACATGTAGTTTTCCCCTCCCTCAGCTCAAAAAAACAGTGCTCTGGGCAATTGTAGATGGACTAGTGTTCCTTCAGTCTCCATTAAAAACATATGTTGTGATGTATTGCTAAGGATCTTTATACACTTGATTGCATGTCCTGAAGAAAATATGTCATACACAGAAAACAGAAGGACAAAGAACTGTGGTACTGTTGTGTGTAGAATGTTGATATCAAATGTGACAAAATAAATCAATTAAAATAAAAAAATTAATAATTCATAATGGTTTGTTTATATATATATATATATATATATATATATATATATATACATATATATATACATATATATACATATATATATATATATATATATATATATATATATATATATATATATATATATATATATATATATATATTAGGGCTGTCAAATGATTAATCACGATTAATCACATCCAAAATAAAAGTTTTGTTTACATAATATATGTATGTGTACAGGGTATATTTATTATGTATATATAAAATACACACACATAAATTATATATTTAGAAAATATTTACATGTATATATATTTATATTTATATTCTTATATTTTATATTATATATAAATATATTTAATATATAAACATAACATATTCTTCTTAAATATATACATGCATGTGTGTGTATTTATATATACATAATAAATATACAGAGTATACACAGATATATTATGTAAACAAAACTTTTATTTTGGATGTGATTAATCGTGATTAATCATTTGACAGCCCTAATATATATATATATATATGTTGTGTATGTATGTTTTTTTTTGTATGTGTTTAATCGTGATTAATCATTTGACAGCATATATATATGTATATATATGTATATGTATGTATATATGTATAATATATATAGTAGTATATATATATATATATATATATATATATATATCTATATATATATATATATATATATATATATATATATATATATATATATATATACTGCTATAAGTCTACACTACTTCTGTTTATTATTACTTTTAATAATAATAATAATAATAATAATAATACAATCAATTTATTCATATTATTTATTAATAATAACTTATATTGATTTATGTACTAATATTTATTTACTCTGTTCAAATCCAAATCACAATTAAACAAAACAGAACAAAAAAAAAAACATTTTAAACATTTTCATTTTTATATTGATATTACATAAATGGATTTGCAAGCCTCAACCTGCAAAGAAAGTGCCTTGAATTCATTTGCAAGACACTGCTATCTACTGCTGATTCAATCCAAATCACTAGCTGTAATCTATCACACATCATTTCCTTGCACTGTATTTCTTACCAGGTCTAATTAAATCCTCCAACTTTATTTGCAATGACCCGTGGGTCAGTTGTCTTTTCATCAGATGCTGCAGACTTTCCGAAAAAGCACTTATGGGATTCTCACAAAAAAGACTTCAAGGAACCTGTCACAACACCTTGAGCTAGCCGTGCAGTTTAATGGTGAGGCAAAAGTGAATGTGACGGTCCTGTCTTAGGAGAATATTCCTCTGAGAGCCACCAGTGACCAAATACTCTATTGTTGTGGTGTTAACTGAACATTGATAAACGACTGCCGTTGACTGAGATGAGTGAATTGGGCCAAACCTCATTTGATGAACCAGAAAATGAAATGATTACTATTGGGTCTTATTGACTGGACTGGGTGGTACACTTGCTGATGTATTCCTCCAAAAGGTTAATTGGACTTGAACCCAGAAGATCAAGAGGTTAAGCAGGGTCAAAATGACAGCAGGCTCATTCATCACACTCCTCAAATTGCTGCTAATCAGATATGTCAAGGGGTTCTTGATGATCATGCTCCACTATGCATAAATGTTGTACATATTCAGGCTGTTTTATGTCTTCTGTGGTTGATTTTGAAACGAGAATATAATTCCTGCTCACAACAAAGCAGCAACAGCATTTATACAAAGATGGGTCAAAGAAGAATAGCACTCCAATAGAGCAGCAGATTAGGATGAAAAATGCTACATGATCATTGTTATATTATTCACACCATACTCAATTCACAACCTAACCTTGTAGCTCCATGTTCAGGTACTTTTGTCTAATCATGTAATATCAGAATGTCTAAGAATACAGTAAAATATAGATTGAATGGCTTTGAATGTGTACTGAAAAGCAGACTGCTTATCATTTCAAGGAAGACTGGACAGATGCTGAACTGAAATCTACATGATCATTAAACATTCATCATTAAATGAACATTCATTGTCATTTGAGCAACACTGAATTCAGCAAAAAATTGTCATTAATGTCATATTATTAAGCAGATAGTTCCAGATAGTTATATTTATTTATTTATTTATTCTTTGCATTCTTTTTTTCATCCGTTTTGGGTATTAAATAAAACACACAAAGTGCTGTCTCATGGCCCGTAAATGTTCTTGATTGACCTGACACTGTCAGGATATGCTTTCTTACATACCGGCATAATGAGAAAAAAAATGAAAGGTATGTATCATGATCTGCCCTCATGACAGAGAGATTTTGTTTCAACATGAATCTGTAACAGCTGGCGGTACCCTGGAAAACCGATCCCTCTAATCCGGCTGCTACTTCCCATAAAAACTTAGAGGATGCTCACATGCGTTGATTCACATCTGCAAAAACAAGTCAAATTCTCTTCAGCAATATTATAAAAATTTGGAATTTGTAAGCTCCATGTGCACTGACAGTCCAAGTCTACCTGGAAGTATAATTTTAAGGAAGACTGCACACAGTGCATGTTGCTGCTGATCCCTGCTGAGTGAGACATTCTGATTTCACGCCTCCCCCCATAAACCCACTGGAAGCCCACTGGAACAATGGCAGACAAAGCTCTCCTAATTAGCATGTCACATCCAGAGCACAACCCCCCCCCCATCCCTAGTGCTATGGCACCATGTCACACGGAATGGGCTGACAGACTATCATATAATAACAGCATTCATTGGTATGACTGAAAACACAAAGCTGCCTTTTTACATACAGGATATGGATGATTGTACTGCTCCGCCACATTTCGTTTTGACAGATGTTTTTCTACAAAAACATGCTCAAATGTCTTTAGATTTGAATATGGAACTGTTTCTCGTCCATTCTGCCCTTTCTGTCTCACAGAGGGGACAGCAGGGTCAGTCGAGACCTTCCCTCCCCATCAGCCTTTTCTCCTCGCTGCCATCTGCAATCAGATTGTTAGCATGTCAACTCAATCTGTCGGCCTCCCTTGAGTGCTGCTCTCTCAAGCATGAGCAGCCTTCTCCACTAGCAGCGGATGTCCCTTAACAACACCTAGTCACTCAGCCAGGATCGTCTAAATAGGGGGTGGATGGTGGCCTCACACCCCAGCAGTCTTCCAAACTCCTCTGTGACACGCACTGACCCGGGAACTGTCACTGTCAGAGGGACAGGTTGAAGGGCAAAGAGGGGTTCTTGCTGTTGCTGACCTGACTCTCAAATCAGCTGAGAGGGAGGAAAAAGGAAGGAAAACAAATAGACTTAAAATAAACAAGTCCCAGAAAGGGCAAAGGGGGGGCCACAAAGAGCCCTGATCAATGCAGTTTTAGATACTCGCCACTAGATGACACCACGATTGCATGAAATTTATTGATTTATTAAAGCGATCAACCATTAAACAGGGATTGCTAATTATTACACTGAAAATACAATCGATTGCATTGAGATCAGTATTATTTAGGACTTTTATTAATGGGAAAGCATGCATATGAATCTGCACGCTGGGCAAAAACCCTAAATGAACAATGTCGATCCATATGGCTGCTACAAATGATTTACACTACTGCAAAGACTTCCAAGTCAGATCTCTAAGACTAATGGTAGGATTAAAAAAAAAAAATGAATTTTCAGTTCACATCTTCATTCACTCAGCAGGTAAGAGATTACAGAAAATATGCACTCACTTTATTGTTGGGTGCACTTAAGTGGAGTGTTCCAAAGCATATAATTACCTTGTAGGCTTCTGGCCCTGAAGTATATGTGGAGAGAGAGGCTATGTATTCATGAGACACGGGGACCACTACGGCAGCAGATTTAGTCAGCCCGCTTCTGCCATCTTTGCACCCTCTTTTGTGTTTTACCCCTGTTGCCATGGGAATTAATTGAATAGAATTTCAGACATCATTGTCCAGGTGGGAATTTCATAGCACTGGCCGACATTTTTCACCGCTTCACATGAAAACAAGACCTTTCCAAGCTGGGTAGGACATACTACGCTGGATGATTTCATGTCAAAATATATCTTGATTGTTGTAATTCTTGGAAAAACTGCCGGTATGGGTAGGTTAGTGAATTTTTTAAAGTTTTAGAATGATTTAATCTCATACACAGAACCGAATTAAATACTGAATCATCATTAGAAAAACAGTTAAATGCTACTCTCTATTTTAAAGCCAAGTCATGTAATAACATTTATTATGAAGGTTTCCAAATGAATTCATTAATGAAATTTATACTGTACTATGGTCATTACTAATTCCAATATGCTAGTTATACATGTATACTACAAACTTATACACACTAATTGTTTTATATAATGCAATACGTAAAATTACAATTCAGAAATTTTGTTCTTTTTTAAAGAATAAAACACACACACACATATATACACATGTAGATCTATGTAATAGAATAATAGCTCTCCCCCACCCTCACTGACAAAACCAAAAAAGAAAAAGCAGTTTGAACGAAAAGTAAGTTCTTCTCATGAAATTGCACAATAAACATTCACATGTTCACCCGCGGGAGTGAACTGTAGTTAAAAAGATAGATTTTACAGAACAACACTGAGTGATCTTTAGTCATGTAATATGTCTGGCTTCTCCTATATGATGAGGAGGTTAATTTCCATCGCCCTGAGACAGAGAGTCAGTAAAAGGTTAAATCTGGCAAATGCACGAGTTGTAGAAATTAAACTCCTTTTATGCAGAAAGCCAGCACATGCAGGGTGCTTCAACACTTAAGCTCTTCCAATCCTGTTTCATTCTCTGGATGCTGCATATAAAGCAATCCATTAGTGTCAGCTTTGCCTGTGATTTTAAGTGGACACCTGTCCATTAAGATTGGCATTTCAGCACAGCTCATGCCTTGCGTTATTTGCTCACATTGAATCTTAAATATAATGGAATTTATATATCTAGGTTTAAAGAAATGGAATGAAATTAAATGTTTTCTTACAATGGAACTACACAAATAAATGAAATATATGAATTTATACTATAAATAGATTCGATATGTATATTTACTCTTCTTGGCATTCCAATCAATGAAAAAAGCTATTCTGTTTGCTGCATCAAAATATTGGAATCAAAATCACTTAAAAAGCACTGCTTATCAGTTTGACTGTATGATGGATTGCTGTAGAAAAATAGCTAGAGAAAGGCAAGATGCTTTTCTGTGCAGTTGTAGTTTCATATGTATCTGCTTAACACACATGAAAATAAATCTACAATGTCTTTTTGTTTAAGAAATTATAATATAATGGGTTTTAAAATGCTCAAAATAAGCTCAAAATAAGTCATAAAACATACATGTATATTTACTTACAGGCTTGATAAATCATGCAAAATTTCAAACACTGAAAAGCAACACAATTCTCAATAGAAACCTGTCTAGACTATAGAACATTAAATTACCATACACTTAAAAAACTAAATTGGTACAGAAACAATTTTCACTCAGAAATTGTTAGTAAATTTCACAAAAAATGGTCAAACTAACATATTCAGTTCAATTTTGAGGTAGAGAAACTGTTATAGTACTTTCTTGTAAAACATACTCCAGTAATAATTTTTACAGTGTATTAATGCTGAGAGATATACAGTAATCAAACAACTCTTTTCACCACTGTTTGTGAGATTTTGGACAGAGTCCTGTTACAATTATTATTGTGATATTGTATTATGTCTCTGGCTGTGGCACAGCCATTGTCCATATAAGTCTAAATACTGAATTGCACAATTAAATTTTATCTTCATTAAGTTAATTCAGGAAAGTACTATTTTTAGATGCTTCCAGTGCCGTTTTTTTTTTTTTTTTTGACTTTTAAAAACATTTGCGCACTACTGTATAAACACTAGTTAAATTTCACGGATATAAAGTGTGGTTAGACAAAGTTTTTGTTAAATTGTTGGCCTTCTGGAAAGTATGTTCATTTACTGTACATGTGCTCAATACTTGGTAAGGGCTTCTTTTGCTTTAATTACTGCCTCAATTCGGCGTGGCATGGAGGTGATCAGTTTGTGGCACTGCTGAGGTGGTATGGAAGCCCAGGTTTCTTTGACAGTGGCCTTCAGCTCATCTGCATTTTTTGGTCTCTTGTTTCTCATTTTCCTCTTGATAATACTCCATATAGATTCTCTATGGGGTTCAGGTCTGGTGAGTTTGCTGGCCAGTCAAGCACACTAACACCATGGTCATTTAACCAACTTTTGGTGCTTTTGGCAGTGTGGGCAGGTGCCAAATCCTGCTGGAAAATGAATCAGCATCTTCACAAAGCTGGTCAGCAGAAGGAAGCATGAAGTGCTCCAAAATTTCTTGGTAAACGTGTGCAGTGACTTTGGTTTTCAAAAAACAATGGACTAACACCAGCAGATGACATTGCACCCCAAATCATCACAGACTGTGGAAAATTAACACTGGACTTCAAGCAACTTGGGCTATGAGCTTCTCCACAGTTCCTCCAGACTCTAGGATCTTGGTTTCCAAATGAAATACAAAACTTGTTGTAACTTGTCATCTGAAAACTTGTCATCTGAAAAGAGGACTTTGGACCACTGGGCAACAGTCCAGTTCTTCTCCTTAGCCCAGGTAAGACGCCTCTGACGTTGTCTGTGGTTTAGGAGTGGCTTAACAAGAGGAATGAGAAATGTGTAGAAATTTCTTGTTGAGTCTTTTTTTTGTTGTGTCTTTTTGTGTTTTGACCAGTCTCAGTCCATTGCTTGTAAAGTTCACTCAAATTCTTGAATCGATTTTGCTTGACAATCCTCATAAGGTTGCGGTTCTCTCGGTTGGTTGTGCATCTTTTTCTTCCACACTTTTCCCTTCCACTCAACTTTCTGTTAACTTGCTTGGATACAGCACTCTGTGAACAGCCAGCTTCTTTGGCAATGAATGTTTGTGGCTTACCCTTCTTGTGAAGGGTGTCAATGATTGTCTTCTGGACAACTGTCAGATCATCAGTCTTCCCCATGATTGTGTAGACTAGTGAACCAAACTGAGAGAACATTTTGAAGGCTCAGGAAACCTTTGCAGGTGTTTTGAGTTGATTAGTTGATTGGCATGTCACCATATTCTAATTTTTTGAGATAGTGAATTGGTGGGTTTTTGTTAAATGTGAGCCAAAATCATCACAATTAAAAGTAACAAAGACTTAAACTACTTTAGTCTGTGTGCACTGAATTTATTTAATACACGAGTTTCACAATTTGAGTTGAATTACTGAAATAAATGAACTTTTCCACAACATTCTAATTTATTGAGATGCACCTGTAATGTCTTAGCTGACAGACTGGGGTGTTCAGTTGAGCTTAAATATGACCTGTGTATACATTAGACATATGCACGTAAAAACAGGGTCCCTCCCTCTCGGAGTTCTAAGTAATGATACTGAATGGGATTTAGGGGTTCAGTAACTTCTCCATATTAATCAGAGGCAATAAATGAGGTTCTGTGAAGCACCTTGCATCCACCTCCTCATTTCCATGCCATAGGTTTTTGGTTACAAGGGTTTAAAAAAGAAAGAAAAGGGAAAAAAAGAGCCAAGACAGAAGTGTAAGCGATAAGATCAAACGAGGGGGAGTCTACTGATCCCTCATTACCAGGCTAGGCACTGCTCTCTCTTCAGGCACATTATAGCAATGAGATTTAGGCCTGAGTGTCCTCCCTGACAAAAACCCACAAAGGGAATCAACTCCACAAGCAGACCCAGTCAGCTCATCTCCACTCAAATTAATTAGACCCTTCTATAGTGAAGCCCTAAATTCAGGAGAGCAGGATGTTTGTCTGATGGCTGTACCTGACATAAGCACTGTGATGGCTGGACAGAGCCTCTATACAGACACTAAAAAGATTACATTAGGAATTCTGTGTGTGAAGATACTTACATGGCATTGGACACTTTGAAATTCTTTTCATTCTCTTTATTTATTGTTTATATCTAAATCATGATCTTGTTTATGAGCATTATTTTTCAGTGTTAAGGGTCTCATATGCTTAGCACTGAACACTGTCTTTGTTGTTTCATACATGTTATTATTACCAAAATGATGGGTCTTTAATTAATATATATATATATGTATATATATATATATATATATATATATATATATATATATATATATATATATATATATATATATATATATATATATATATATACTGGACTTTTTACAATGCGCAAAATTTAACTATATTATCGCCTTTATACATAGCTTGATATATAAATCCAGCTTCATTCGCATACATGCAGTATACTCGCATTGGGTGATATAGTATCATTGCAAATCATTGCAAAATGTAAAAAGCTAATATAGCCAGCTATAAGGCATGAAGATATTAAGATATTATCAACATTAACATTATGATTTTCTAAGAAGCTGCTTTTAAACAATGTGTATTATGAAAAACGCTATAAAAATAAATTTGACTCAACTTGAAACATTTTAAGATGATTATTATTATTATTATTATTATTAAAAATCAGCTAATTAAATTACATCATCTGCAGAGTTTATAGAGTTCAAATAAATGCTTAGATGCTAATAATCACAATTCAAAACACAATCATTCACACATGCAACAGAGATTGTGGAATTGTGGAAATGAAGGCTGAAATTTGGATTAGTCTGACTTCAGCAAAATAAGACATAAGAATTTATGAAAATGAACTAGATTGAATAATTCATTTTCTTTGTGAAGAAGAAATGTTTGCAACAAAAGGCTAATTTAGCCAACTGCAAGGATACCTTTCAGGAAAATGCATAAATTACACAAACTAAAAAACAAGGCAGTAAGCTGTAACATTTTTTTTAAATGAATGCTGTGATCTGTATGTGAAGAAACAGACCCACCTGAAAAAATCACCCCAACTATGTAAGCTAATTTGTTCAGTAAAACACACAGCATGCACAACAACAAATGGCATTTCAGTTAGACTAATTATGGATTAATTCATTAAACTAATGAAGTCCTCTTCACTGGATCAGCTGATAGTGTTGAATTAGATGTAGCTCCTCAATGTTTATTCATAGACGAGGGTTAGAATTAGGAATTGGGTTAAGGTAAGAATGTAAGAACGCATTGGATCCAGGTCTGCTACCACTTGCTGTAGTGTAATTACAAGCCCTGAGACAGTGAGAACCACCAGTCTGCTCAAACCTGGATATGTGGGTTTTAAGATCATGAATATAGATGGAATAACTTTTAGCAGAAAATGATGTCTACTTTTGACAATAATTAGGCTCGGGATCTTCAATGGCTTACAATTACCTTAAGGGCATAGCTCACCCAAAAATAAACATTCTGTCATAATTTCTTCACCCTCAGACCTGTATGAGTTTCTTTTCTTCCACTGAACATAAAAGAAGACATGTTGAAAAATGTGGGTAACCTAACAGTTGTTGGTCCCCATTGACTTGAAAAAATACTATGGAAATCAATGGAGGAATGCAATCTTGTGTTCAGCAGAAGAAAGAAATCTACACAGATCTGGAACAACTTGAGGGGGAATAAATGATAACAGAATTTTGAATCATTTCAAGATAACCAATCAGCACAATGAAAAGTAATGTCTCAATGTGACACAGTTATGAACGCTGTACATTTAAATAAGAAATTATTTAAAACATTTTATTTAGTCATTTATTTTATAGTTTTAGGGATTCAATTAAGAATGTGATTCATGAACATAGATTACAAATGACTACAAACTAGTCCACTTTTTATTAGGTCGTATTCCCTTACATAGATGACTAGTGGAGCAGGATCACTAAGCAAGTAGAATTTGCACTTAGGAATGGCCAGTACAATCAGGTGCTGTGAAAACACTAAAAGGAGAATTCAATTGAGTTTGTTGTCACAGCATTCCTCTTGAGTTCATTTTGATAAGTGAATGTTTTCAAAGCAGTGCCTTGACTTTCAATGCAAGGATTTTCAAGAAGAAAACACTGCCTCATTTGTAAAAGGGGGCGCTGGCTTGAATTTCACGGTTAGAAAACAGTTACTCTTAGAGCTATTTAGATCTGCGATTACTGCCTACAAAGTAGTTGTAATGAAAATGCAACAAATCACCATGGACTATCCCCCTCCTTTTGTCTGCATTTTTATCGTAGAAGACCTCCTGTGACATTCAGCATCCAAGCGCAGAATAAAGGCAGTTTGTAATGTGTGCAGAATTGCCTTTTCTCTTTCCTTGTAGTAGTACTTAAGTGTCATGTTAAGCCCAAGGCGAGGGAGACTCTCAATGACCTGCACTGGCTGGATTGTTGTGTTTACTGTATTCTCCTCAATACGCGTTGCCGAATCCCATCTCTTATCAGTGCATAAAGTCTAACAGATTGCTGACTCAAATTTCCCCTGCCAGCCATGCTGGTTTTTGTCTATTGTTTAGCCTGACAATAGATTCCACATACCCTACAGCTTGAGTTTCTGTCTTCTTTATTTGTGGGGTATCACCCTCTATGCAAGTAACAGCTATTTGCACAACGCAGGCTCAGCCCAGAAGAGGCTCTTTATAGAGGAGAGGGTGCAGAGATGCCAAAATTTGCTGATGCTTTTAGCCGTTTGCCATGAGAGTTGTCATAATAGTGTTGTTCGGGTAATCTTTTTAGGTTAAGAGATGTAGGAGACACAAGTAGATGTGTCTAAAGGGAGGCACAGCCCCTGCCTTGACAAAAAAGGGAGGAAAAGGTGTACCCTGTCTTTTGTGCAAAGACGGCTCTTTAGAGCAATAAGTATAATTTGGTACATAGCGTTTTTCTGTTTTGCACTCTTAAGGATACAAGCAACAAACCTTACTAATTTTTTTTTTATTTTTTAATTTTTTTAAAGAACAAACCATTCCAAATGCAGATACTTGTAATTTACTGTAGATAATAAATAATATATTCAGACAATATCAAGCTTTTTTTCCATTTTTAGCTTACAGTTTCTGCTGCAAGATCCTATCTAAACCCTTTTGTGTGTGTGTACGTGTTCAGTTTAAACAAAAGCAAAGGCTTCTCAGTTGAGATCTCTAAGAAGCGAGGCGAGTGAACATAAATCTCACAGAGTCATCCGTAATGCTGCCAGCGAGCAGTGTGAGGCGCTGCAATGTTGCAATGATGATAAAATGCGCATCAGGTGATATTTGAGAGAGCCAGAGACCTTAAGGACAGTCATCACTCGTCAGATATCCAAATTCTAAATGGATTTTACAGTCTGGGTGTGCATACAAATGTGCTGACATCACAGAATGACAGGACACACATCTTCATTCGCAGAAGTTACATTATGTATCTTCCTGTTATAAAAGGAATAATAAAAAGAATTCCCATTTTAAAGCTGTCTTGAAATTATAGCAGATTGTTTAGTATGTTAATGTCATTCTGAGTCGCTGAAGAACCAGAACTTGAGCTTCATTATTGTTGTTAGTAGTAGAAATTTGTTTGGTGGGTATTGTTATTTTTTTTTTATTGAAGAGCAAAGCTTGAATCCGTAACCTAAACAAAAGCAGTTGTAAAATGTTGCAATTTTCACCTAAAAGCACCAGCATGTTCAGCACAGAGAACAAATGCCAAATCATATTGGGGGTATAAAGCTTTGTGTTAAATGCAGTGTAATGCATCCTTTTATTTGAATAGCTGGATATTTTTATAGTGCTGTATGAATGGTTTCTCTAAAGCTTTGTTTTCAAGAGATCACCAGAGATTCTGACAGAATTATTATGTTTCATTTAACTCTCAGGGTGAGATACTCATTCTTTCTGGGATAAGGAAATTGGGTCTTGGGAAACTTTCATAGAAGCATATTCTTTCTCAAAGGTGCCAACATGAAGTTCAAGATGACCTCGGGCTAGTTCTGATCTCTTGTCTGAGGTCAAAGAGTCAAAGTGAGCTATTCTATGAGTTAAAAGACCACAGAAAAAGACACAGCTCTTGAGAGAGCAGAAGATGCTTTCTGGTGCATGTCTTTAACCACAACCATAACAGAAAAAAAAAAAAAAAGAACCACTAGTAGAATCTTTTTGAAAGATTCATGTAAGAATGCACTAACACTAAAATTCTGTCTGATACAGTTATGCAGATAATTATTTGGCCAATAAGAGATAAATGTCCAATATTAAAATTTCCAAATAAATTAAAAGTAAAAACATGAAAACTAAAATTGATTTAAACATCACAGCATTGTAATGTGCATAATTAAAAAGGGATATTCATTCTGACATTTGATATTTATTGTCATTAAATTTGTGTTTTTAAAGATCAATTTTAAGTGAGTGTTAGACGGCGAGGGTAACATATATCTTGATAATTAAAATTAATATTACTGAGTAGTGGCACAGCTGTCTGGTGCTGTCATGTCTTCAATGAAACTGCTGTTTTCTCCTGCTCTGGTCACCTATGGTTTAGAAAATGCAGAGCAAAACAGATGAATTCTCAGACTATGATGAATTCTCAAGTGCGGGATCAGGAAGGAACATAGAAGTTGATAATTGGTCATATGTGAGCAGCTTGGCATGGGAATTTTGAGAAGTAGGCAGGAGGAAATCTCATACAATATAGTACATGTCTAATGACCATATCTGAGAAATGTTGTTCTAAATGCAGTGCAACCTATGCAGAATTCATCATGTCAAATATCGGACACAATTTAAACAGTTACCTTCTTATCACAGTTAAAACATTACCTGATAAAGGTAATTACCTGGAAGTATCCGTCATCTAGATCATTACAAACTGAGGAAGTCAAGTCTCGCCATTGAAAATATGAAGCTGAGCCTTTCCACTGTTGGAGAGGAAAACATGGTGGTCATGTGTTCAAAGCAGTGCATGCCATCCACTTTAAGCAAAAATATCTCTGTAAAATAACAAGCAATTCCACTTGATTAAATCAGTCCAGTTTGCTGACGGTAAACAGAATCCAACATAAGCCTCATGTTTTTATTGGTTTAATTTACCATTTTCTGGATTGAAAGGATCCACAGTTTAGCTGAATTTAACTCATGACAAAGTTAGTGCAAGCTAATATTTAACACATACAGAAGTGGGACAAACAGATTGAGCTCCATGTGAATGAGCAAACTTCGGCCCCTAGAGTTAATTGCATTGGCCCAGGTAGCTCTTGTTCACAAGTCTTTAAGCTCAGCTGCACACCAACAATTGAGCATAAAGGAGCTGCAATCAAAACAAAGACATCCATCATGTTGTTCAAACCTTCTGTGCAATTCATCCCAACATCTAACTGAGATAATGAGGACCCTGTATCTTCCTTTACACACTACTTAATACTATGGTCCTTCTGAACATACATACTGTATATATATATATATATATATATATATATATATATATATATATATATATATATATATATATATATATACATATGTATGTATGTATGTATTTATATATATATCTAAATATGATAATTAATTAAGATAATATATAATCTTAATTAAGAAAATTACATTTGTACATATTGCTGTGATGGCTATTCCTGTGTTTTTGGTCATTATTCTTCATTTGAAGTTGGTGTAATACAATTTAATCTCTATCTGGGATATTTGGCTCTTCATTGCTGTCTCTGGGGCATTTTAAATATCTGTTTGCATCCCTGGCCTCCAAACCTGAGATATTATTTGCTTAGAATGAGAGCAAATCAATGAAAAGTCAAATACGAAGAGGAGAGGAAAGCCTCTTTTGAGACTAGAGATGCTTGTCTAACTTAAAAAAAAAAAAACAATGTTTTGAAAATCCAAGGGTAGTAGTGGTTGTTATTCTTCAACATTTACAAGATTTTTACATTTCATGCAAAAACATATTCTTGGTTATAAATTGAAAATTAAATGAATAATAATGATTTGTCAATTATCCATTGAAATTATCACGCAGACACACAGCATCCCAGTGGTTTCTGTAACCTGTAGGGTCAACCGTTCCCTTTCTTTTTTTACTGTAATCATTCTACATATAACATATAAAACATAATAATCTAATTTTTAAAAAAACAACATCAGTAAGTAACTATATTCCTCCAGACAACCACACATATTTATGTTTGACCATCTAAAGTCCTTTTTTTTCCCTTTGGCCACATACAGTACATACTACTAATGCAGAGTGTTAACATTTTGTACAAATATTTTGATGCAACATTTTTATACTGTATTATCAACTTGGCACACTTTGATATGTGCCAGTGAGCTTTCATTGGATAATTTGTTTCCTGTGTTTTGTCTTATTCTGAAAAATAATAAAGAGGGAAATGAGCAGTTGTGATCCATGTCATTGTGAAAGACAATGTGAATTTAGCCTTTAATCACCTTAGTGTTAAAACAACTAATTAGCTTCTGTGGCTCACTAACGATGTGTTGACAAACACATAGGATAAGGAACTTGAGTAAATAGAATGCGGGAGTTAAACATTTCTCCTCCTTTATCTTGTATCAAAGGACAAAGGGTAATTAGAGACTGTTACACTGTGTGTGTTAAACAATATCTTGTAAAAAGGAAACATGCCATGACAGAAGGATTTGTCGCAGCAAATATTCCTGTTCAGCCGTGTGTGATTCACTTTTGGGTTTCTTGACATTTTTCAGAAAACTGATGAACTAGTTGAGGTTTTCATTCTCTCTACTAACCTGCATTATTATGTCAACAGTAAAATACAAATTAAAATGTAAAAGCAATAGATGCATATAGTGGAATAGGCCTATTTGTTCATACTGCAGTGTCCTGTAAACAAATTTTGGCATCAATAGTTACAGTATGTGGTACATTTCACTGTTAGTTCACGTCATCCAAAAATTTCAGAATCTTTAAAAACAAATATGAACAATCAAATTGCATCAACTGTACATAACTGTACATAATGTCTACTTAATGTGTATTATATTATTACACGGCTCTGTGGAATACTTGATTCTGATTGGTCAGTCGCGACATTATTATTATTATTATTATTATTATTATTATTATTATTATTATTATTATTATTATTATTATTATTATTATTATTATTATTTAACAATATCACAGTCACCACCTCTGAAAAAAAAAATGAAATGAAAACAGCATTTGACTACACATTTACTAAGCAGGTAGGTTGTGAAATAAAACAACAAATTGTAAAAATGATATGAAATAGAAAATTGTAAACTTTATTGGACCCTGCTCCCATTAAAATGAATTCAAATGCACTTTGTCATTTTGGCCAAACGCATCACAGAGGAACTACATGTGCAGAATTTGCACCTGGAGTCAAATCATAAAAAAATCAGTTATTCTTTAAGGAAACAGCAAACTGACAAAGGAAGTTCTTAAAACCAAATAATCATGTACTAGGCGTGTTTCCATCACAGATTTGCACAAAACTTTGGTGATATTTTATAAATGTTAATAACAAAGTAAAGCCCCTTATACTCAAGAGTGGCCATGTATGAAGTTTTTCTTGGAGGTTATAGTACATTGAAGAATGATCATATGTCTTTTTACATACGCCATGTGACCTGTAAATGCGAAAAAAAGAGTTTCCATTGCAGTTTTTCGAAATATTCCTTTTTCGAATTGTCTGAAAAACCACCTTATGCGAGCATAAAAACTTTTTTGCAATATATGGGAGTTTTTGCAAAATTGACGCATTTCCTTTAGGCTTATTTTCAATTTGCAGTTTTAATTTGTGCAATTTGAAGGGTAATGGAAATGCAGCTACTGATATCCCCTTGATAAAATGGGAAGCGGAACCATTTTCAGGAAAATCAGCATGAAAATGCAAGCTTCTTGTAGCATCAATATAGGTCATAGGTCACCTTTGTGCATTGTCTGCGATTTTTATCCACCAAGCTGCATTGCAAAAATGACTTGTAGTGAATGGCAAAGATATGGCAAAATGGGAAATGACTGTAATTTGCTCAGGAGACCTACAGGCTGAGAAATGAAGTGAAAGAGGCATGGAAAGCTGCTTGCACTAGAAGATTTATATGTCCTGGTGATTATAGTTCAATTATGATTTTTTTTGAAAGTGTTTGCACAGTGGATGGATCAGCAGAGAGAAATGCATAAGAACTCGAAGGTTGGCCTGTAAACCTCTAGTCTACCTTTGACTCACAGTGACGTGTACTATTCTTGGTAATCCGTCTTAGTCACACCAACCAGAACTCACCCTCAAAGCTATGGGAAGTGCGAAGCCTCCGTTATCACTGATGGCACTCCAGAGTCTGTCTCAAAACTCCCTGGTAAAAGTATGGTACAGCGTCATCAACTTATTGGGTCTAAAAGGAGTCCTGAGCAAAATCAAGTACAGAACACATGCTATAGGAAATGATTAGATGAAGGAAACACTAGTCATATGTAGTGGAAGCTCTAGGTTGGAGTTAAAAGGATACTTCATCTGAAAATGAAAATTCTGTCATAATTTAGTCACCCTCACGTCATTCCAAATCTGTATGTCTGACTTTATTTGTGTAAATAAAGAAGAGAAGAAGATATTTTTTATATTTAAAAAATAAAATGACACACTGAAACACCTGGTTTGAGAAAGGCTTGCAAAATGAAACATTACTACAACTATGCCAGGCCATGGCAGAAGGAAACAAGAAAACTGACTTCTGCCTTTCCGAATTGTCAGTTGGCTACTGGTGTTGATTTATACAATCAATAATTCAAAAAGTTGCTTATTCATTCTTGCGTTGGCCAGCAGCCTCATCAGCTCCTGCCAGAGAATGTCAGCTGCAGACTGGGTCTGACATGTTGCACATGCAGAAATGTGACATAAATATTTCAGAAATGTTTAACGCTAGCCAATGGCACCTTGGCAAAACGGGCCACCGCTGGACAAACCATGGCTTTTATTGGCCATCTTCTTGCCTATTATGGAGAGGAAGGCATATATCCCGAGCTCCCTGATTGTTATCTGCTAATAAGCATGGCCGACTGAAATCTTTTCAGAGCAAATTGTTGAGGACATCTGCCAATGCTTTCTCTGTGATGCACAGACGGCTGAATGTCCCTCTCGAAAAGGTTGGCATGGCAACATCTGACTGCTATTCAACAGCAGTACAGTTTGAAAGGTTTAGGGCCTAGTTGAAAATCCATTTGGGCCACTACCTGAGTATTTTCCCCCAGCATTCTCATGTTGAAAGTGCAGTAAATCTTACCTTTCCAAAACCCCTTGATATTAATTCATGACAGCTTTGTTCATTCAAACTCAATAATTATTTTTCCCTCTACTGAGACTTGTTTGTGAAACCAAATTGCATGACCTTTGGGCTTTCCAAGGACTATTTTAAGCCCCACTTTACTGACCTGTCTGTACGAAATGTTTTGAAACACGATTTCAAATCAGCACCATGAAAAGATGAGCCGTGAATCAATAAACGTCAAAAAAATGTGGCAGATGGTGGATAGACATAACACAATAGTGCCCAAAGCAAAGCCAAGGACAGAGCTGCTGTAAGGCCTGAATCTATATAATAGGGTATAATAAAAAATAATAACAATGAAAAAAAGAAACTTTTTTGTAAATCTTACTTTTATAATATTTCAATTTCAAATCACCAGTTTAGGTCAATGAGTCAAAATCACTCAAAAAGTTAAAAGCAGTAGTCTATGTATTCTACAAATATTTGACAAATATATGGTATTAAACAAATATTTTTATTTCAATACTTATATTAACACACAGCCCAGTAAATTAGGTTGCATGAGTTGGAAAAAAAACAGTTTTTATTGTTAATTTGGAATTAATTGATGCTATAATGTTTCAATATTTAAACAATTTTTCCCACTAATTTGAGGCCATTGTATCAATTCAATAAGGTGAAAAGGGCTGATTTTTGGAGCGACAGCTCCGCCTTAGTGCTCAGGTTAGCACTACACATGTAAATGACCCCTGACACTTCAAATGGGAAATGAGACACTCCACTTACAGAATTATCTGAAGTGCGATGCATTTCAAGATACCATTTCATCTACACTAGCCGGAAGGCACCTAGAGCTCACACCCTTCACAAAGCTTTGATCACACATATCAAAGCATCGCCTATATATACAGTATATATAACACTGCACAAAGACAAGGCAGAACTGATTGCTGGCTTTTTACACCACGTTATTTTACTCTGGAGAGACTGACCCTCTGGATCACTAATTACTCTGATGTTGCCACTTCAGAACCATAGTGATCTTATAATGCCCAGATCAATATGAGAAAAGCATTACCTTTTCATCCGGTCTAAAATAGAATGTGTAAAACAGCCTCGATTCTTCTTTTGGCTCAACATTTCTCCCCACATCTCCTCTCAGGCGTTACTCACATATTTCAGAGGCATGGTCTTTTTAGTTTGTTAGCAGGAATGACAGAAAACTTGCTGTTAATTTGTTAAAATGATTACTTTTTAAATCAGCTTCAAAATAAAAACTAGACAAATATTGGAAACCTACTTCTCTTAAGTATCTCTTATAATGTTATAATCTTTGTGTCTACACATGGCATTCTTCAACTCTGTATCCTATCAGGATCCATTAGTCCATTCAAAATTACCACAATTAATACTTCTCCATTAAGCCCTGACAGGAATTATTCTCCTCTGAGTTACCAATGTGCAAAAATGTCTCACCGGATTATTTGACTAGCAATTATATTTTCAAGACCTCAGTTGCCTAAAATTAAGACTTTTTCTGACAAACAATGTTCAGTCTAGCACAGCAGGAATCTTAATGCACACACTTTAAAATATTTTTAAGAAGTCAAAAAGGAGCAACGTGTACAGTATGAACATGCACATACAAGATTTTAAACACTGATACATGCTGATGTCACGTTTTGTCTGATTTATGTAAATAAATGTTACTATCAATGTTACCAAAATGTGTTTCAATCCCCCCAAGCTCAGTCAGTCCAGTTGCCATGGCAACTTCCATTCAGCCTGTTTATTAAGGAGGAGTCATGTTTAATTGATCCACTAATGCACTGCCGCACAGTAACGGGCTTGCAGTCTTTTGTTTCCAGGTCATATTCTAGGTCCAGACATTTACATAAAAGCATTACATTTGCTGAAACCAGTCATTATTAGTAATTTTCCTCCTTATCCGCTGGTGATGACTGCAGTATAAACACAGATTTATGAACGGTAAATATTATGTTGTTGAGGAAATATTATATTGTTTTGAGATTTTTTTTTTTCCTCAATATGTTTAGTCACAGTGGAAACTGAAAACACAACACTGACTGGGAAGTTTGTATGACAGCCCGATCTCGGTTAATGAGTTCTGCTGGAAGGTGCCTTTGTGTATCAAACAAATACTCTCACTACATAAATTACCAGATACATTTCAGTTTCAACAAATCCCCAGGCACGAGTAGACTAAACAATATCAAAGCATTATTGTGCTAATTATGCAGTTCTCAACATGTGAAATGTTCTTTGAGGGTTGTTTGATAAATTAAATGCTGTTTACACACAGCATTGACATCATTCTAAAAATGATGCATCAATTATTATAGAGATTCTAAGATTAATTTCACTTCTACCTGATTCTCTATTCTTGCAGTGATAATTCAGAGATTTATCAGAAACAAGTTCATTCTTTCTTCTTTATTAGCTTGCATTTTACAATTAATTGGTATTTTTCAGTTAAAACAAGAAAGAAAAAAAATTGTTTTCATGTGCTTAAGTAAACAAATAATACGAATTAGTCTTGATTTCAATGGTGTCATGCTCGGGCTTACCAAATACTGTAAGTGTTTGCAATATTTAAATTCTTGGTAGGAATTCTTTCCCCAGCTAGCCAAAGAATCTGGCTTCATGAGATAAATATAGAAAAAAAAATTTAATAAGTAAGAATTTTACAAAATTACATTTGGTAAATGTGAAGTAGTCTTCAAGGCTAAATCAACCCAGCACGACTCATTGAGGGATCAAACTAAATCATTCTTGCTGCTGACAGTTGGTGGTGCATTTAATTCAAGAAGTACCAATCACTCAGTTAGATTGTGTATGAATTAAACACCAAACTCAAACTTCAAATATCAGAACTGCATAAATCCAGTAATGTCATTTCACATATCAGAGACTCAAATGATGGCAGGTAAAAAGTCAGTGTTTATCAGTTTCACTTGAGCCCTCCAGCACAGGACAGTTGTTTATGGCCACACTGGACCAAAACAACAGATGTGCTTTACACACTGCCAGTCCACATAAGACTCCACTGCTTGAGTCCAGGTGTACAAATACACAGCAGCTGAGGACAATCCATATCCAAAGATAGTAGGCACTGGTTAAGTAAACTTGTTTCTTGATAAAGACTACTTCAGATTGCTTTCACTGATATATCTTCTTTGGAAGTGTAATAGTGCTTCCAAAGACAGTTCTGACGTATCTGGACATTTTTTTTCCCCTAAGAACAGAATGAATTAGGAACTTAAAATAAGTTCAGCTGTGTGCTTTAGCTTCAACCCCTTGAGAACAATACAAAATGCAAACATGTCAACATCCTAAATTTCAAACTTTCCAATTGGTTTCCTCTTGTAGATTGACATAATCATGTGATTTCGTAGCCTAATTTGCTTAAAAAGAAGACTAGTGACACTGACATTAACTTTCATGCTTGCCTGCATCAGCCTATATTCATGAAAAGCATTATAGACAATCATGAAATTGTGTCTTGAAGAGCATGAATGCAGGTTGAATTATTAATTACACAAGTCAGGGGTACATGAGTGGCTTATTATAGTTGACAGACTAAAATAAATGTCTTGTAAGTAAATGTTAGGTTTAATGTCTTCATTTCCAGAAACCAAAATTACATATGTTTAATTTACATCTGTGCATAATAACCATGCAAAAGGTGAAACAATATTAACATTGTTAGCGTTTCATTATATATTTACACAATGTAAAATCATGAATAATTTCCAATATTAATGAAGGAAAAAAGCTTCCTTAATTTATCTATCTGTCTATCAGGCGATACATGCAGGATTAATGTTCTATTCTTAGTTTCTTTCTTCACTGCAGCTGCTGCAAGTGTTTAAAGAGATAGTTCATCAAAAAATAAAAATTGTGTCATTTACTCAGGTCATTCCAAACCTATATGACTTCTGTGAAACACAAAGATATTTTGTAGAATGTTTCAACTGTTTTGTCCATACAATAATAGTCAGTGGGTCTAAAGCAATATGTTTCAAAATATCTTTTTGTTTTTCACAGAAGAAAGTCAGTCATACAGATTTGGGGGAAAGAATGTCATTTCGAGTGGACTTGTCCCCAAGTGTCCTTCAAAATTTAAAACCACATAGAAAATTTCATTGAAAAATATTTCTATATTTTATTTGAATATTTTTTGAAACTTTTTGCTCAATAAAGTAAAAACTATACGTTTAAAGTCTGAAATATTTGTAATAAATACTGTGAGTGAAATAATCTGCACTTCTGATCACACATTTTGTAATAAAGTTTTTGTTTTTATTTTTTTATATTTGTAATAATTGTTGTTATTGATTTTATATTAGATTCTTTTTTACTTTTTCTATTGAATTTTATGGATTTCTTTCTTTTATCTATTATTTTTTGTATAATTAAAATCTAGTGTCAATAGTTGGTTCTTTCTCTCTGAAAATTATGTTCTTGATAAAGCTTAAAGGGATAGTTCACCCAAAAAATGAGAATTTGATGTTTATCTGCTTACCCCCAGGGCATCCAAGATGTAGGTGACTTTGTTTCTTCAGTAGAACACAAACAGAGATTTTAAACTCAAACCGTTGCAGTCTGTCAGTCATATAATGGAAGTGAATGGGAATCATGGCTAAAACATACAACAAAACTAAAAAAATATATATACACAAACAAAACCGAATTAAACCCTGCGGCTCGTGACAATACATTGATGTGTAAAGACACAAAACAATCAGTCTGTGCAAGAAACTGAGTATTTATATCGTTTTTTTTTTTTTACCTCTGATTCATTCAATGTCTGAACTGTTAGACCTCTCCTGAGCACGTCCTCTTGTGTTGTGCGCATTCTCAGTAGCAGGCGGCCAGGCGTGTGATGCGTCTACTTCTTCTTCTTGCTTTATGGTGGATCGCAGACTTATAAGTGCATTACCGCCATCTATCTCTCAAGTGGACCACTGACACTCCTAATTGAGATTGTAGAGAGTGTGTCAATGGTTTTAAATTTGTGTATGTTTTTTTTTTTTTTTTTTTTAGTTTTATTGTATGTTTTAGCCGTGATTCCCATCCACTCACATTATATGACTGATAGACTGCAATGGTTTGAGCTAAAAATCTTGGTTTGTGTTCTGCCGAAGAAACAAAGTCACCTACTGTACATCTTGGATGCCCTGGGGGTATCCAGATAAACATCAAATTTTAATTTTTGGGTGAACTATCCCTTTAACAGTAATTTAATAAATAAATAAATAAATAAATAAATAAATAAATAAATAAATAAATAAGGAATTTTGTTACTGTTGTCAGAAGATGCTAGATGCTAGGTGAAGGAACAATGCTTTTCTTTGTCGATTTTGTCTTCTTTACACCCTTTCTTTCAAGCCCAGCACTGTTAGTGAATCTCTAGGTATACATGATTACTTTTGTGTCTGTGGAGGTTTGAGTGACAGAAAGATAAAAGCCATATAGATGTTGCTTTTGTAAATCTTTAAAAACAAACTATAGGACCCAGAGGCTGGACATCTCACAGCCCTTTAATAGGTGCAGTTATTGCTTAAGAGCCCATGGTTATACCCATCATATGTCCTCCTATGTTGAAATGTCAGCACTTTATGACAATCTATTGCCAAGCTAAACAATCGATAAAAAAATTGTACATTTAGCGAACAGGGGTATCAGATGTAAAATCGATACTTTTCAGAACTTTTCAGAAGCTAAACTTAACTTTTAGCAAAGTCCCACAAGTTTTTCAAAGACAATCGTCAGAACAAAGTTCTGATTAAAATGGAAAGATTGAACCATTTAACAAGGTTCAAATGGACCATTGATTGTACATTGGTGAAAAAGTAATAAATGAGAGTGAAAGATATGAACGGCACGTTTCTTATAACTGGACATGGCTGTTTCCTAAGGCCATTTGAACAATAGGTTAGTCTCAGAGACGCTGATTTACAGAGGATGGTGAATTGAAGAAGGACCCATGGGGACACTGGATGTCCCAAAAAAGAATCTTGTGCTGATTGCAAGAAAGACTGGCCTGATTGTACGAGATTTTTGGGGTCTATGCAGCACTTGTCCATGATGCTTCTACAATAGGCAGTAAATACATGGGATAAGTTGGAGATCCTTGACCTAATGTGATAACATTTTCTGCACTGTCCTCCAGGACACTGGCTAAAAGCAACAAGACATCTATACAGGTTGAGAGGAATCATTTTGCTACTCTAAGTTCTTTGTAATCATATTTTAATAAAAATAAACTGTATATCCTATGCTGCAAATTTGCAAAATAATCTGAAAGACAATTTTTCAATTTGCAATTTAGTATATGTATATTATTCTCTCATAATCAAAACTGGATCATGATGTACTTAATTAAATCTAAACAGAACACGTCCTTAAACCAAGGCTTTATTGCTTATTAGACAAATGTATCAGTGAATTCAGAGCAAAGTACTGACGAAAAAAAGGTGATTAACAAGAAATTTAGTTATAAAGATTAACTCAAAGTTGGACTCAGTGTAAAAATAAAAAATTAAATCTCCCAAAAGTAATGAATAGTACTAGGTTTTAAAGGTGCAATAAGTGATTGTCTTCGGAAACATTATATGTGAACCTCTCTGTGAAATCCAGGACAAAGTCTCAAAATCTAATTATGAGATTAGCAAAGTATCAACTTTGATTTCAACCATTAATTTCACTATGATTTCAATCTTTGTCATGGTCTTAATCAGTCAAAAAAGGTATCAAGGTTACATTTTCACAGAATGTTCTTTACCTTATGAAGGAGGATTTTACGTAGAAAACGTAAATCACCAAAAAATGACTTTAGCTGGGTTTTCACTGTTAGAGTCATATATGCTGATTAAAAGTCTCTTCACATCCCGATAGCAATCATTAAGTTAAGTGGTCTTAATGTATTTATTTGTATTTTCATATTCTGTGGAAGGTGCAGCACCAAGAAATGTTCGTCTAATCAAAATGTTCTGTCAGAACATTATGATAGGCTTTCCTACCTGCCTGTCAACATATGTATTTGCATACCTCTGCGCACCCTGTTCGTGCAGACAGGATACGTCATCAGCGCGTTCACGTACGCTGTGCAGACAGAGAGAGAATGGCAGGCAAACATCAACAACCTGCCCTTCCTTCCTTCCTTCCTTGGTATTATAGTACTGTTACTAACTGTACTATAAAGTTTCCTCACCGGTGAATGATACATGTATTGTAGTAATGTTGGCTCTGGTCGTCTGGTCTGTGCACGTTCATGCGATCTGCAGGTGTGGCTTTGGACGGCGTTTTGCAGGTTTCAGTGCAGGCTAAAGTTAGCTTTTTCCAAGACCTCCTACTGCACCTTTTAATCATATAAACTCACTCCAAGTTAAATATATATATATATATATATATATATATATATAGTACATGGAGCGCGCCAGCAGAATACTACATATTTAATCTCAGTGACCACAACTGGACACCCCCTTAAATGGAAAAAATTAATCATGGCTGACAACAACATTCCTTTCAAATTAATTATGGCTGACAACAGCATATTTCTACAATGGCAAGCACTTGCATGCACACCGCTATTGTGTCAGTCCAAGACGACTGAAGTGTCTGCCATTACAGCATAATGGGAAAACATCACTAAATGCACCTTTAAGGAGTTCACCCAAAAATTCTAAATTCTAAAATTCTGTCATTTTTCATTTTTCTCTACTTACTCAACCTCGTGTCATTTCAAACCTGAATGATCTTGTTTCTTTCTTTAAAGGGTGTGTTTGTGTGTGTATGTCTATTCAAGGCTCACTGATTATATTAGTCAGTTTTTGTTTGTTTTTTTGTGTGTGTGTGTGTGTGTGTGTGTGTGTGTGTGTGTGTGTGTGTGTGTGTGTGTGTGTGTGTGTTCTGCAGCATTAAATGTCATACAGGTTTGGAATGACATAGATCACATAATTTTCACATAATTACATGGCAAATAAACTCTGAAACTAACTAACCTAAACTAAATCTGAGACATGTTGCCATCTAAGCCAGTATGTAGAAGAACAACAAAATTACATGATTCCTGTTACTTTTCTTAGCTCTGAATAAAAATAATAATAATAATAAAAAAAAGGCTTTACACAGTTGATTGTGGTTACAGGATGACACCTTAAACTGATTTTAATTTGTGAAACAGTGTCCAGTATTTATACATTTAAACAATGATATAATTTAAAACATACATATAAATAAATATAGGAATAGGTACAAGCTAAATTAACTTCTGTTTTCAGTTTACTGATTCAGCTCAAAATAAATGCAAGCTGCATGTGACATTTTTTACATTCAGTCTATTTCTGAGCAAGCCACAATTTAGAGCTCTAGGCCAAATCACTGTTATTGAAATGGCCCAAGATGAATGATACCTGCCTCCCCACTTTCCAAAATACAAGTAAATTAATTTGTCCAGAAGACTCTGTGGCATCTGTACAATTGCTTAGGCCTGATTTCATCTAGTGCAGCCTCTTGGCTTTTAGAGCACTATTAAACATTCTCATATGGAGAGAAGGGAGGAGAATATAATTACAACCAATGTGTTAGTATCAAGTGGGACCTGAGGAATGTCATTTAGGTCAGACAGCCATTCCTTAATCAGATTTGCTCTTTTCTTTTTTAATCAAGGCATACAATCATTGGCCAACGTGTCGAGTTATAATGCAGAACTGGGCCTAATCTTTCACACTCACATTTTACTGCCTTCTGTGTGTTTAATCTTCAGTGCTGTCAATCACAGCCGGGGTTGATTACTGCAGTATTTGACAGTGTGTTCCTGAGAAATTAAATAGGGACATGACGTGAGAGTGACATTGGAGGTCTGGCAACCGATGCAGATTTGCATTGATACAGTGTTTCCGGACCCACCCACAGGTTCAAATCATAATTTCGTGCTAAACCGTGAACTTGTTACCGTGCAACCTACAAGCATCCTTGGTTATCTGATGACACTTGATGTAACTGTTAAGTGACACAGACAAGGGCATTGTAAGAACACATTAAACATCACAATCAAAATCCTTGATTTCTTATATTCTTTAGGTAGCGCTTCTGATAACACACTTGTGTTTTGGAATGTACATAGAGAGCACATTTTCATTAACTTTTGTACAAATGCAATGCCACCTATAATATGCAACTAAAATGGGAAAAAAAAAGTGAGAAAAAAAAAATACATTACCCAAGTAAGAACCCTAGTTTTTATCAATTACATCACCATGTATTGAAGCAAAGACTAAACTTAAGCATCTCTTCATCACAGCAGTGACTATTGTTACAGCCAAAGAAAAAAGCTATGAAGCGCTTCACAAAAACATATCTTATCTAAAATAAAAAAAAATATCAACTAAAAAATTAATATGGCTCTTAAATGTTTCATGATTTCAATGTTTTCAAAACATATGGTAGGAAAAAAAATAGCTTATTTCCATTTAATGAGCAGTAATCAGATAATGGTGAATCTGTAACATACGAATTATAATTTCTTTCTATGAGCAAACAGATTGTCATTCTATGCCCCATTTGCTGTACAGTGATTGATTTACCATTCGCTATGATCTATATATACACTCTACAGCCCTGTGTTTACGTATTCAGGAAATATATAAATTGGAAGAAAGAAACAGTTATACATTTATCTAACTGTCCTCTGAATACCCCATCATGCTGTGTAATCAATAAACTTGTTTTAAGCAAAGCACCTTTTCTAGGGACTCAGACATTAACCCTCCATTAACTATTTCAGAGGCTGTTAAATGCACCTCAGTCAATAATGCTAATTTGAAAAGCTATTGTATAAGCTGTTAAGAAATTTGTATTCATATTATGGTAAAGTGGCAATTTTTATTATAGGCTATTACAAATTGCAAAAAAGTCAATACGGTGAGGGGAGATATTTCACACTGGGGTGAATTATGGTGGTGGAGTGGAGTTCTAAGCACTAATTTTAGTGGAAGGACGGCTTTTCTCCTCCTGGTCAAAGCATTTTAGGACACTGATATTGAAGTGATGTGGAGACCCTCTGCCAGGCTTTAACCTCAGCCTGTAATTAAGCCAGATGGAAGATAATAAATGTTCTACATAATTGAACATTACTTTACTGATGGTTTCAAGCACTCATAAGGGGAACCTGATGGGGTCAACATTAATGTCCATCATGTACAAAGTATAATCAGTTTTATACATTGATATTCTATAAGGCAGAGGGGGGGGGGGGGGGGGTGGGGGGTGAAATAAATTTTTGCAGTACACTGTTAAACATAAATGTTCCAATTAGAGCTAAAAGAATATTATTACGCATATTCATAGTTCTGGTCATGATTGATATTGTTCCAATCATGCTAAAAAAAACATTATATAACAGCTATGATGCAAAACACCAGTTTACTGAGCCATAGAGGAACCTTATTTATTTATTTAGTTGTGGTGCTTTATACAAGATTCTGTGAAGGTGCTTCAAAGAAACATTGAAAAACCATTATTTATAAGATTATACTGTAGGTCACCTAGCTTGGATGTTGCTGTACCAACTACATATGTCTGAGATGATCAAAAATACAGAATCTAAATATGGAGTATTCCTACAGAAATGAGAAAGCAATGTACTCTGCATTGGTGTGTTCAAAATTTCTAATTGGCTGGTTGATCTTTGTACCATGAAAAATCTGATGAGAGATGACTAGAACTTCTATTACCACAAACATAACATTATCCAAAAAATAATATTTTATTGTGTGAGAATGACTTGAAGGGAGGGAATGCCTTTTGTGTGAACAGACATGACAACATTTGGGGGTAACAACAAGCCAATATTACGATATCACAGAACAATTTCAAAGTGCATTTTAGAAAAGCTATTTGAAAAGTCTTCAAATAAGTTTTTCAATGGGCTATTTTGTGTCACAAAAACTTCTACATTCCCAAAAGGCATGATTAGTTCATCAAAACTACTACTGTCAATGTCTCTGTGTACCAGTATAACACTAAAATGTTCGCAGTTTTACAAGCAGTGAAGTTTTAATTAAGACAAAATAGCTCATTTTAGCCTGTCTGCTGCTCATTGTGAGCTTGAGATTTTCATTATGGTTCAAAGAAGTGCTTGCAAAATGGTCACTGAAAAATTCAAGCCCAATTACAGTGTCAGTCTGTCGGACAAATTGCCCTCACTGAAGGCTCTGTGACAGGTGCATTGTGGAAGACTTGATTCTCACGGAGGGATAAGTGAATTGTCATTACGTGTCTGTTTCTTATGACATCTAGCTGGATGTCCTCTGATTCGTACCAGTTGATTTGAATCACTGGACTGTGCGAATGAAAACTCATGCTAGCAATAGAGATAGCTAGAGATAAAGGCATCCACTTCACAGGACAAGAGCTAAAGCCTTTGAAAGGTTACAGATCAGAAGAGAAGGTTAAAAGATTTGTAAAGTAGACCACAAAGGAAAAACAGGAGGAGTGGAGAAGAGAAGCAAACACACCGAAAAGATGATCCTCAGTGATCGCTGTAGTGGGGGGGTGACCCTAAACCTTGACGCCTGACCCGTTCAAAATGTGGCCATCATTGCGGAAGCCACACGTAGAGGGAGATCAATAGAATACCTGCAGGCTCCATTAGCTTGATTAGAGAGAGGGTCAAGCTCCAGCGCAGGCTCCTCTGAATGCAGACAGCTTTATTCTCCGGATTATATGGGATAAGAGCTGCTTGGCTTTCTAGACGGAGGAGAGAGAAAGAGCAGGTGGCAGTAAAGAGAGAATTGGGCCGCTGCTGCAGTGGAGGCAGGTAATCCGACGGACTCTTGGCCAGCAGCTCTTTCAGCATAAGGTGTCTCTAATTGGGGTATCAGAAACACGGGTCTTGGCAGAGACCATTAATCAAAGACCACAGATTGAAGCATTTGCTGGCAACTACAGAGGAGAGGAGAGACAACGTGACAAATGAAAGTTGCAGAAAGAAATTAAAGCTCAAAACTTTCTGCAAAGGCTTTAATAAGTTTGGAAATAATATGGGATTACTGAGTTGCTGAAAGTTTACCAGAAATTTGAGTTATGACAGTCAAAACAAAATTCAAAAACAAAACATATGCATGGATGAATTGTTCACAATAACACCAGTGACATGCAAACAGACAAGATGAATTTTCATTTCATGCCTACTTTAAGGCTTAGCCAATAGACAGTGAATGATGAGCTATGAGTATGAGTATGAGGGTCTATACCTGGAAAAAGCTAATAATTAGCAATCCCATTCATTCCTGAGCTGTAAATGCCATGTGACTTGTCATTAGAAGACGTGCAGACCCAAATCCTGTACTAATGATGAATCATAGCTAAGATGTGAAAGATAGCAGGCAGGGAAAAAGAGTCAATTTCACACATTGACACTAGAAAAACATCTACTTGTCTTCATCTTATAGTGAAGTTTTTGCAATTATATGCTTGCAGTAAAATTTTAAAAAATGGTAAGAATATATGGTTACATTTAACTGGCTGTCAATGGAGAATGATGCTTGTGTACTGCCAGCAGGATCTAATGGGGCCACGCTAGCAAGAGCTGGTCTGCTGGGAAGCAAAGATGTTCAAGGCTGCTTCATTGATTGCATCTGAGCCTGAGACAATCATTGAATCAACAGGTTCATAACACTGTAAAAGGTTAATTTAAAAAAATAAAAAATACTTTATATGATCTATGAAATAAAATTTTCACAAAAAAGATTTAATCTTTTAAGAGCAGATAAACCTAATTCATGGATTGAATTCAAACATAAAAACAACCCTTTTCAGGTTATGAAATCCTTCCTTCAAAAACACTGAGAATTTGTGAACTGCCTGCACACTGTTAGAGCTTACATCAGGCAGAAACTCAAAACATTCCAGTCAAATTATATATTATTTGTAGAAGAGTAAAGGACATTAAACCTTTACTGGATGGAATGAACAATCAAACAGCTACACTGCGTGTCTCTGTCCAAACAGAAGATGTTAGTTTACCTAGTCTATTATTAGTCGTGGCCTAATGGTTAGAGAGTAAGACTTGTAACCCAAAGGTCGCGGATTGGAGTCTCGGTTCTGGCAGGGATTGTAGGTGGGGGGAGTGAATGTACAGCTCTCTCTTCCACCCTCAATACCACAAGTGAGGAGAGACTTGAGCAAGGCACTGAACCCCTAACTGGCTGCCAAAAATGGCTGCCGACTGCTCCGGGTGTGTGTGTTCACTACTGTGTGCAGTTGGATGGGTTAAATGCAGATCACAAATTCCGAGTATGGGACACCATGCTACACGTCATGTCATTTCACTTCATTATCTCTTTTTTGAATTTAACACCACAATGGTTCTGAATTTTGTAGAAATTATCAGAAAACACTCAGCTAGAAGTTTTTTTCTCTCCATTTATCCAGGTTTAGCATGTATGCCTGATTCTGTCGTAGAGTCATGTCATTCCAAACTTGTATGACTGTATAAAAGAAGATATTTTGAGAAGAATCTTAAGAGTTATTGTTCCTACAATGAAAGTCAGTAATGACCAGAACTGTTCAGTTACCAACATTCTTCAAAATAACTTATTTTGTGTTCCACAGAAGAAAGAAAATCATACCAAGTTTGGAACAACACCAGGGTGAGAAAATGATGACAGAATTTTCATTTTTGGAGGAACTATGCCAATTATCAGCATTTTCAAAGTAAAAGATTAATGTAGTCATGGTGTAGTATTGCTCCTCTTTCCACTGCACCAAGACTAACAACATGGCATTGGAGCTGCTGAAAGATGTATAATTATCTATTGAAAAATGATTGTCTTGGATTTACTAAATTGTAACGAATATATAAACAAGCTGTAGCTAAGCTGGTCTCTCTACACCTGTTTCAAGTATCATTATTTAGCTACCTGTACCAGCATAGTTGATGAAGTAATCTAACCATTCATTTAGTTCATCAGTAGTATTTCTAATATAATGCTCCGGAAGGAAGCATGTCAGTTGAACTAAATTTATGTTTCCCAAAGTGGCATCATATTTTATGTGTCAGAGTTACATGATGAAATGTACAGTTTTACCTCAGACAAACAATTACCTGCCTAAGTGAGTAATCTGAGGCTATGAAATCATAGCTTTTCTTCCTGGGGGGGATATGGTAAGGGGAACCACCGATGTTTTACACTGGCCCTCTGCCAAATCACTGCATCAGATCACTTTTCTGATGTAGCAGAGGATAAGAACTGGTATATGGTATTACTCAGCAAATGTTATAATATTAAGAATCATCCAGCCTAATATACTGTATACAGAAGACAAAGCTGATTTGTGATGGGTTAACAGAGTTTGCAGATTTAAAGTATAAGAGATAGAGTGCTATATTACAAGGGTATATGCAAAAAAAGTCTCAAAAAATGTTCTTGGAGAGCTGTGGATCACATTTTTTAATATTTAAAAATAATTCCAAAAACATATGCTCTAAACGTAAGGTACACTTGTACTGTTTTAATATAATTTGCATCACTGTGATCATTTCAAAAGCCTGTATCGCTACAGAGCACCCAGACGCTCAGGAGCACTCAGGCTCTTTGCCGGCCAAACCTTTAGTGATCAATTGTTACATCATTTAAATAGGTCAGAAGTAGCACCAGCCTCTGCTACATAATAAGCCAGAGAGAGATGCGGTTCATTCAGTCCCTCCACAAAAGTGTTCTGGCTCTTTATTCTGCCCTGAAACCAGATCGGACAGAGGACAGAAGACTCAGACAATCAAGGATGGTACTGAAGGACCTGCACCTCTGAAGACAGACAGTAACTCACAATTAATAAAGGTAAGACCACCACATGTGATAACTAGTAAGAGCCACTATATTCATTAATCATAAGCGTGAGCTCTTTATAGAACATTTAGCACCAATTATAGTATGTATCTGCTGATATTTAGAGATTTTATTTCAGAATTCCTTACGGTATCTAATACTAAACAACTTTGTATTCATACCTCAAAATGTACTTGATTTGTAAAAAATGAAATTGAAGTAGAAATATTATTCTGTCTGAGGAACAAAGACACCTCATGTTCATTATTTGTAGCATGTGTCCTCAATCATTTTAATTACACTGTGACAGCTTTGTTATAGACTCCAGGGGAAATGAATGAATAAATAAATTGATCAAATGTGAATGAGTTCAAAAATGAAAGGTTAAGATAATCACTTGAAATTAAAATAATTGTTTGCTTTTGTTCCAGGTGATATCTGACACCTAATAAATGTCAGTTACACCAGAGCCACATGGCTACATGGTTAGCCTAGGCAAAGGAAATGAAGTCCACTTCATTAGAAATACAATAACTCAACAGTGACAAAAGTCCAAGGTCTCCTGCCAAGGGGGTTTAGAGCAGGTGATGATGGGGAAAGAGTTGATCTGTGTTGGTTGGAGGCGCTAGTAGCGATGACCATGAGGCCAAGTCAATCTCATGGGTAATGCCAGTGCTCAAAGGAAGCCAACTGTTCAGCTCAAGAGCGTGTTACTTGTTTCTTAATTAATCTTCTGCCCCCATCTTACATCATGTATTGCCAAAGTCTTGTCAAGAGACAGACACAATGCAGCTCTTTTCCACCAAGCCCCAGGGATTCCCTGTCTGTGTTTGTTTATGAACCTCTGGCTTCAGGGTTATTTTTTTCCAAACAGCCTAACAGATCCAAGTCGGGATTTCTTTTATGGTTAGGAATCGGCAGTGAGAGACTGCTTAACAAAAAAAAAAAAAAAATCTCCTGTGACAGCGAAGACAACAATGACAGCACACAGATCACCACAAGACATGTTTTTGTGACATTCTCCAATGCAGGACACTAGTCACCTTTCATATCTGAGATGAACGGGGTAAATGGACCTGTTCAGCTGCTCTGACGGAAACAAATGGATGAAGAAATGAAAGCATAAATTCATCTCATTTTCAGTGCGATTCCAGGTGGCTAAAAAGACATAATGAGCTCCAGGGCCCTCACAGGAGGCACCACTAAATAGTCTGCTTACACAAAAGACCAGCACTTTACGAATAAACCCAAGAAAGCCGCTGCAAAGCAAAAACAGTCTACAAAGTGCTGATGAACAGGTGGAAAAATACTTGGGGGTTAAATAAAACATTTATGGAGCCCAGTGTATAAAAGCAATGGAAAAGAAGGGGTACAGTTGCAAACACATAATTGTAACGTGCCATCCTGACCTAATTTCACCTGGGACAAGACTAATGAAAAGTACTTATTAGTAAGCACAATGTGGCACTCTTTGACTGAACACATCTGCACTTTTGAAAAAGGCTCTAAACAGGAACGGAAACAAAGAGTTATTGCTGACCTGTGCTTATAAGCCACGCTTCATGGTGTTCTTTGACTATGTGTTCTGTTTAAGATTTTAATAATAAGTAATGTGCTGCTGCAGTTTAAATATGGTACTGGTAACACCACAGGTTCGATTCAACGACTGAACACTTGTTACCCAGGGTTGTATATATATATCAAATTCTAATATTTTGTACATATCTAAAATCTGCTTTCATTTTTATTTCCCCTGTAAAATTTAAAATATTGCAGCTGATATAGTCTGCATAACCACTTCAAAGTCATAATCATGCTTTTTAAAACTCTGTTCTCCATTCCTTGCGATGAAGTTTGAAAAACCCAAAATGCAAGATGTTTTTTTTTTGTTGTTTGTTTGTTTGTTTGTTTATTGACACTGAGATTTGGTCATCAGTGGTCAGAAAATATTCAAATGATCTTTTTCCCCACTTTTAATCTGCTATACCAATTTACAATCTATACTATTGGTTGAGAAAACAGAGATAAGGTACTAATATGCATATTCTTTTGGGCAGTAGGTCTTCAAATTATTTAAAATATAACAAAAGCTTTAAAACAATTAATTCTCATATATTAATTAATTTCTCTTAACAGCTTGCTTTTTTCTTTTTTTTTCGAATAACCAGCATTCCACCAGTCAAAACCTTGTTTTATAAGGAAATGTATGTGTGTGTGTGTGTGTTTTTTTTTATATTAGATGTGTTTGTGTGTGTGTGTGTATATACACAATGGTGTGAAAAATTGTTGGCCCCCTTCCTGATTTCTTATTTTTTTTGCATGTTTGTCACACTTTACCACTTTAATGTTTCAGATCATCATATTAGTAAAAGATAACACATGTGAACACCGCATGCAGTTTTTAAATGAAGGTTTTTATTATTAAGGGAAAACAAAATCCAAAACTACATGGCCCTGTGTGAAAAAGTGTTTGCCCCCTAAACCTAATAACAGCAACAACTGCAATCAAGCGTTTGTGATAACTTGCAATGAGTCTGTTCCAGCGCTGGGGAGAAATTTTGGTTCACTCATCTATGCAGAATTGTTGTAATTCAGCCACATTGGAGGGTTTTCGAGCATGAACCGTCTATTTAAGGTCATGCCACAGCATCTCAATAGGATTCATGTCAGGACTTTGACTAGGCCACTCCAAAGTCTTCATTTTGTTTTTCTTCAGCCATTCAGAGGTGGACTTGGTGGTGTGTTTTGGATCATTGTCCTGCTGCAGAACCCAAGTTCGGTTCAGCTTGAGGTCACGAACAGAAGTGAGGCCTGCAGTTCTTTGGATGTTGTTGTGGGGTCTTTTGTGACCTCTTGGATGAGTCGTCGCTGTGCTCTTGGGGTAATTTTGGTCGGCTGGCCACTCCTGGGAAGGTTCTCCACTGTTCCATGTTTTTGCCATTTGTGAATGATGGCTCTCACTGTGGTTCACTGGAGTCCCAAAGCTTTAGAAATGGCTTTATTACCTTTTCCAGACTGATAGATCTCAATTACTTTCTTTCTCATTTGTTTCTGAATTTCTTTGGATCTCGGCATGATGTCTAGCTTTTAAGGATCTTTTGGTCTATTCACTTTGTCAGGCAGGTCCTATTTAAGAGATTTCTTGATTGTGAACAGGTGTGGCAGGAATCAGGCCTGGCTGTGGCTAGAGAAATTGAACTCAGGGGCCTTCAAATATTGTTGTGGACAATGGGGAGCCTTGGAGTCAAAAAGGTTGAGAACCACAGCATTATGGACATTTTAGGCAGAAAGATGCACCACTGGAGCTACTGCTTCACTGACAGTTTAGAGGTACAATGTTTGTATTTTTTTTCTCTCTCTCTGAAATTTTGTAAACTGTTAATATACTTTGGTATACTATGAATACAATGTAAGTCGATTTGGATAAAAGTGTCTGCCAAAAGAATATGTAAATGCACCTGATTAGCAACTAACAGTAATGAAAGACTGTGGCGTTAAGATGCTTTTAGAGGCCATGACACATTATACCTCGTCAAAAAAGGAAAAAGATGAGCTTCTATGTCAGCATGCTTAAAACCAGAACAAATCACTCAATGCGAGGCATGACTCTGCATTTGTCCCATGCAACAAAAGCCAATCTCCTCATGAGGACCGTCCATTGACGCTAAATAGCCAACCTACTTAATTCTCTCCTCTCCCAGCCGAACAGTGTGGCAACGGCAACAGACAGCGCTCATTTAAACAACAAAGCACATAGACTTCCATTCAGACTAAAGCTGTCCTCTTTCAAGCGTGTTTTCTAAAGCCACTTTCTGTTGCCCCCATCTCAGTTACCCCCTCAGTGGACAGAAACCGAGTCCACACAAAGTTGAGCAGTTCGTGTGAGGGAGTGAATGAGGTGGCCTCTCTCTCCCAATGAAAAAAAGGAAGAAGCAATCATTGAGCCCAGCACACCTGAGGGGTGCACCTTTCGTATTGTCTATGGTGGGCTGGGTGGAAAAATAGTCAGGCGGAGGAGGAGAAACATCAAACAGGTGCGGAATGGGCATTTTATGAAAGATTCTTTGATAAGGATAAAAGTGCCGCTTGAACTAAAGTGATTTCAGATGAGCTCATTGTTACAGCTCTTCTAAAGTTCACTTTTAGCACCTCGCGGGCAAAGACTTGTGTTTCTTGAGCTGCTCCATTGACAAAACTGTACATGTGTTTGTTGTTAAAGGTAAGCCAAGCTGATTTACTTCTCTGGCTCGAGTGGTGCACTTTGCTGTAGGATGATGTGACAGTTGTGTTAGGATAGTTGCAGGCGATATCGCATTAGGCAGATTTCTTGATGTGATTGCTACAGTAGGAGATGCCAGTTTGATTATGACATCTTGGAAATTTGAGAGAAAGATCAAACAAAAGCTTATTTCTCCACTAGAATGTGTTATTTTCCAGATTGTGTCTAAATCTAAAATAGGGTTATATCAAGTTGGCATAGGAGTCACTTACTAGATACTCAGGGAATCATTACACGCTTCTTCTATAATGTTGCTTCATCTTAGCAGAACATTATGCAAGACATACCGTATTAAAGACACAGCATTATATATATATATATATATATATATATATATATATATATATATATATATAATATATATATATATATATATATATATATATATATATACTAATCGTTTACTTGTTAATTAAATGTGGATTGCGGATTGTGGATTGTGCATGATGATTAAGGTCAGATGTGCACAAAATTTTGAGGTAAGTCAGTGATTCAGTCAGGCACAGATATTGATATCTGAAATCCAAAATTTGAAAATACAGATCACCTATGAGTGTATTGTACATGCCCTCTGATGTCACTGGTTTTGGCAGGAGAGGCGCTGGATTTGTAACACAGCAAACCAGTGCAATCTTCTTTTTGAAGCTTGAGGATTTCATGGAAACCATAAGGGATGTGTACATTTATTAAGTAAATATTTTCATAATTTTTAATAGAAACACATAATGAAACATCTTGACCATCTGCTTCAGTCTAAAACATTTACACCCTTTACATAGAAACATTCTTGGAGGCTGTCATACTTGTATACCAATATGTACATGGAGGAATGACATCTTCGTCTTTCTCCCACTTTAAAAAAATCCTTTTTACAGTTGATGTGTACAGTCCACATTTTTATTTAATTCTTACAATTAGATTTCCATGTTGTTTACAGCAAATAGGTGGCAAGAAACTGATTCTGAAGTAAAGGTTGACCTGACTGAATATGACTTGTACAAGCATTTCTGTTCGGTTATGAAATGTTTAAATAAATATATGCCGTATTGTTATTTAAGGATGTCTTTCTATAAATGGGTATCTTACATTTAGGCACTTTAACTTAATTATAATGATTGAGAGTTAACTTATAATACATGATGGTATCTGCATATTCATTTTGATGTTTTTTTAACCATCTTTTAAAAATTAATCCAAAAGGATGGAACATTTTGAAGACAAGCCGAATTATATCACAAAACAACACTGAATTCATAAAAGACTTCCTCATGTTCATGCTATTGTTGTCCCACCAAAAAAGATGTCATTCCTTGAGGATGCTGCCATTATTGAACTGGATTTTGTTTGTTAGAATAACAGGATAAAAAGTGTAGTGTAATTAAAAAGCAATTTCACAGAAAACATGTTTAGCTTACATTGCGGTTAAAGAAATGGAAAAAATCTTGGTAATATCTGGTAAATCAAAGTAGTAAAATTGTTTAAAATGTAACATTTAATTTTGATTTCGTAATAAATGCAAATTAATATAGTTTACATATTTAAATATTGTGAGTTTTAATATTGTATTCAATATATTAAGACCATAAAATGCATAAAAAGAATGATAAAATCATCATCTTAAAATTACGATTTAAATTAGTGCAAAACAACACTTTGTATATTTGTATTTACAAAATATTTTCATTCCTTTTATTTATTTATTTATTTTAGAGGCCTTGTTTGATGTTCATGAGTAAAATATCTATTAAAATCCTAATGAGAAATTTACAGACATATAAATTGTTCAGCTGCTGGATGCCAACTGTAATATACTGTACATATTTCAAACCTCCTGGAGCATGTGCTCTTAATATAGGACATCTCTGTTATATCTGGCTATATCACTGTCCTGGAATATTCTCTCTCGATTGCACCGTCTGCAGTAACCAGCATCTACAGATGCTCTATTTTCTACTACTGTCCTTCATTCCCAGACTGGACAGTAGTCAGTTTTATCACCTGTTTGGAGATAGAGGCGGCGTGATAACCAGTGAGTGGCAGATGATCAGCAGAAGCAGACATTAACCAGATGGCCATAGGTCAACTGGCCACTATGGGAAAACAGCAAAGGTGATACCGCTCAGACAATACATGAGGGTCCCTTATTAAGAAAGATGAAGGTCGCTGGAGGCAAAAAAAAAAATTCAGTCTCACATCGGGGCTATTCTCCTTTGTATCAGAATACAGGATGTCCCATGGATTGAGTTCTCTCATAACTGTCTCGTCCCCAATTCAAACCTCCTGTGGATTATGAGGCTGATATATGGTTTCTCCCTCAGCCACCTGACCATGAAAAGAGTGTCTGACTACGGTGGGGTGGGGGGGTCACTGACACCAGCCAGGGGCACTAGATGACAAACTACTATAACCAATGAACCAAAGGCAGAAAAAAGATATTCAGGAAACAGTGGAAGACTTTTACCTGCTCTTCCTCATAAAATCTTCTCCTGTTGACTAAAGGCTGATTTATACTTCTGCGTCGGACCTACGCCGTAGCCTACGCATAGACACACACCCTATGCCGTAGCCAACGCCGTGACCTGATGTGCACCTCTCCAAAAATCTAACAGCGCGTCAATTCTACGCGGACCGCAAGCACTGTGATTGGTCTACTAGCAAACCCCCTTCCTCTGTATGTACTTGAGAATTGGTGTTTATAATGTGCACTTTAATATATTTTAATGTTACACCTTCTTTTTTAAAATAAAACAAAGCAAAGAACAAGTGTCTTATCATTATTATACTACATAGCATTATACATCAAATTGTCCCGATAAACAATGTTGATCTGCCGTGGTACAAGTCCTTGTGAAGATTGAAAGAATGCCATCTTCTCTTGTTCCGTTGTTGTCTCCTTTTGTAGTTTTAAATACTGATTTAATATTTATTTGTCGCCGTCATGCTTCTCCGCCGAGCCGCTTCTTCTTCGGCTTTTGTCATGGTACTGCGGGTTACACCAGCAACATGCCCGTGGACAGTGGTTTGCATGTGTACTGCACGTCGACGCGGACAACGACGCAGAAGTATAAATTAAAACTGACGCATAGCCTACGGCGTAAAGGCTACGGCGTAGGTCCGACGCAGAAGTATAAATCAGCCTTTATACTTCTGCGTCGGACCTACGCCGTGGCCTACGCATAGACACACACCCTACGCCGTAGCCAACGCCGTGACCTGACGTGCACCTCTCCAAAAATCTAACAGCGCGTCAATTCTACGCGGACCGCAAGCACTGTGATTGGTCTGCTAGATCCCCTTCCTCCGTATGTACTTGAGTTTGGTGTGTGTTTATAATGTGAACTTTAATATTTTTAATGTTACACCTTCTTATATAAAATAACACAAATCAAAGAACAAGTGTCTTATCATTTATTATACTACATAGCATTACACATCAGTATTTGTCCGCGATAAACAATGTTGATCTGCCGTGGTACAAGTCCTTGTGAAGATTGAAAGAATGCCATCTTCTCTTGTTCCGTTGTTGTCTCCTTTTGTAGTTTTTAAAATACTGATTTAATATTTATTTGTCGCCGTCACGGCTATAATAATGCTTCTCCGCCGAGCCGCTTTCTTCTTCGGCTTTTTGTCATGGTACTGCGGGTTACACCAGCCAACATGCCCGTGGACACCGCCGACTAGCGGTTTTGTGTACTGCACGTCGACGCGGACAACGACGCAGAAGTATAAATTAAAACTGACGCATAGCCTACGGCGTAAAGGCTACGGCGTAGGTCCGACGCAGAAGTATAAATCAGCCTTAACAGATCACATCAGAACACAGAACAGAGCATATTGTTTCTTATAATAGCTTTTGTGTGGTCTGTCTGTGCAAAAGTACTTGAATTGGTGTACAGTACAAAGGAATGATGGTAACTCAGTGTATTTTGCAACATTTATCAAACACAGTCCATGTCAAGGCTGTATTATTGGTTCAGAGGAATTCTCTGTATCCAGTTACATTCACCATTGTTATGACTTTATGAGCCAAGTTTTACAGATGGGCACAAAGGGAAGCTCATCAAATGATTGGCTATTTACCACAAACAGCAATTTGCGCAACAGTGTAATGCCATTCACTCTATGACTAGCCCACTATTGTGTATCCATGCTCATAATTAGCACCACGGATGACAAATTGTCATAGTGGGAACCTTTTGTGCAATTTTTAGTCATTATATACCTCGATAGCCTAATTATATTTTATATCAATAATTTTCATATTGGCAAATTAATTTCATTAAACTTAATAAGAAAAATAAGAACCTTTACCAAGTAACTATCAAATAATAATTATTATTACATTTTATTATTGTAAAATTTTCCTTTAGGCCAGTCTGTTATATATTTCTTGAGAATTAATGTATTAATAATTAAGAAAAGTTATGGTACAAGTTATGAATTAATGTGTAGGCCTATTCAATTTTTTTTTATTTAAATATATTTATTAAAAATATATAGAGATGTGTGTGTGTGTGCGTGCGTGCGTGCGTGCGTGTGTGTGTGTGATCAAGAGTATTACAGTCAGTAGTCAATAGATATAAATTTGTTATTTTTTCCTCACAGGCTTTCCTGTGTTATTTGAGGGGTATCTGAAGATGTGCATCTGCCTAAATCAGACTGTGTCCTTTACATGTCGCATCTTTTGCGCGCTCGCTCTGTTGTTTCAAATGTAGACGCGCGGCAAGCGCGCTCATGTTCGTCTAGGTCGCAACTAACGTTAGATGAAAACGTCTCAATTTTTCAGAATGCCGCTCGCGCACCGCGCGTCATGTGACAAGAACCAACTAATCAGTTCCACCCTTTCAGTAATAGCAGTGCACGCAAGCCAAGATGGAGGAAGAGCTGATCACAGCTGTACATTAGATACCAATTTTGATACCAAATTTAATCTAGTAGCAGATCTACTGCACGCGATTTTCGGTAGTCTACGTGAAATTCATTTATTCTTTGCTGAAATTTCCGCGACGTCATGAGCACAGCTCATGGTTGCTTAGCAACGGCAGACTCAACCATAGACTGTACGCAACCCGAGCGCTTTTGAAAGCGAGGCAGCTAGCGTTTTCCCCGCGTTTTTAGATGCGATGTGTTAACGCCCCCAAAGTCTAATCCTTGTAAGCTAATATGCTTGTAGTATTAAAGCGCTATGACGATCGTACACTATGAATTCATCACTCAAGCTATTCTTTCCCACAAAAGGAAAAAAAAACTCCTTTGTGTTTCCCCCAACCCTACTGTACATTGCTTTAAACTTGATATGTTGGAGGTGAACAGAGAGAAATGTGCCCATAAGAACAGATATCTAACAAAAGGCCAGCTCCTCTGAGGCTGATACTGCAATGCAAGACAAAGAGTCCCGCATTGAATACTTTTATTGAATAAAGAGCATCTAAAAAAAAAAATACCGCTTGGCCCATATACAGTATACAGTAAAATCAGCTTCTGAAGCACATCAGTATAGGTTTTGAAGAGGAGACTGGTATTGAAATTTCATTTCACCACTCCGTGCTGCCATTAATTGCTTGAGGAGACTCACAGAGGTTTACCTTACAAATTGGTTACAGATCTTATACCTCTATCCTCTCCATTTTTTATGATGAAGTTTAAGCAGGGTAAACTGCTGACACATCTCTTTTTCCTTTTGAATTATTTGTCCCATTCTGCGTACTTCATTATATTGATTCACTGTATTAGCCTATATGTCTAAAAGCACTCACACACCTCTCTTGTAAAGCTGCATGTAGATATCAGTATGAAGACTGTCTGTATTTCCTAAACAGAATAAACCACAGAATATTGTGTTGAAATAGTTAGTAATATTTAGGGATTATATTTATCGCAGTTAAGGTCAACTAACAAAAAGCATTATGTAACATTTTCTGATATCTGAATTTCAAATTACACATTTTTATATACACAGATAGCCTAATACTATTTTGTTCTTTTGATGTTTGTGATAGAGATTAGAGAAATTACAATAAACCATCAGAAATTCAAACTGCGGCGTGAGCTGGTGATTAATCTAGGTTTTGCCTTTCTTAATTTCTGTAAGCGGTTTACGTGAACATTAATCATGTTTCACACATTTGATCTGTTGGCTGCGGGGACTGTTCCTCACTGTGATTAACCTCAGAAAAAAAAAAAAAAAAACACTGGCCTAGATTTCCTTATGACCTGAAATCTACTACTGGATGATTCATAAATTAAGAGATATATTTCTGATAAGGGCAGTCTACATTATGTACAGCTAAGTACTCAGATTATTTTCTGTTATGCAGAAAAAAGAAGATCAATGTGGTTTGGAACAGCACTCCTGTATATAGTAGAAGGTTTTCTTTTACAAGACGAGGCACATTCACAAAGTAAGCATAGGCTGCCCTAAAATATGACTTATCAAATGTTTAATATAGAGAAAATATTAGATCAGTGAACAGTAAATATACTGAATTAAAAGATTTTACACACTTTTCTCATATTTTTCTTACAATTTTTGTTAACTTTATCATCTAAAATGGTGGAGTAAAATAATTTCATCTCAATACATTTTAATCAACATCAACGACTGTAAAATAATGCAAAATATAATTGTTGACATAATAGAGTCTTATTAGCAAACCTAGTAATTTTGACCATTTGACACATGCTGCTGTCCTTTACTATTTTCGTATGTATGCAACGACATGAGCTTACCTTTACAGACACTGCACAAAATATAAAACTAAGATGTTTTAGTGTTTTATTTGGTACTTTTCAACACAATCATACCAGGCAATAATAAATCAGATTTTGGCAGTAACAGAAAATATTCACAAGAGAAAATCCTATACATTACTTCTTTATCACGTTACATCATTCAAATAAAAAACTCAATATGGCAAAACTCTGCGTTTCCACAAGGTATGACTAAAGGCAGATCACATCGCACTGGATCTGGTTTAAAGTCAGTCTCTCTCTGTCCTCAATGATGCCCAGACCCCATCTAAGAAAGATCACATTTCCTTGAGACTGATTCCCTTTGCACATCAAGAATATTGCAAGAAAATGTTCCTTATAAAATATATATATACACCTAACCCTGTCATAAAGAAACTGACCTGCAACTTCTGCAAAGTACATGTGCTTAACGGTAGCGGCTACACTTGGTGCCTGAGGGGTATGAATCCCATTCAATTTTAATTGTTTGTTGATTAAACACGATGCTGTAAATGAGATGAGATAGCATTCTCTCCCCTGCCATTGTATGCAGATGTGTGACAGGGTTTCATCTGCCTAGAAGTCGATCCTGTGCCCCCGGCTTATGTGTCTCATCACGGCTATGAGTATCTCTTTCTTTTATCTGTCACTTTGAGTTGAAGAACGACTGGATATCATTGAGCACTGTGGCTATACTTGCTTCCTTGCGGTCTTGACGCACTTTCTCTGGCTTTACAGCATCAGTGAAATCAGTGTGTGGCATCTTCTGGATGTACTGTATAAAACATATTTAAAAAGATTTATTTCACTTCTCCAAAGGTTAAAATTATACAAAACTAAAATAAAAGAACCAAATTTAGAACTCTTTCAGTTTACTCCAAAAAAAAAAAAACTGACAGAAGTTCACTGAAGATCCCAGTTCTCATTAGATTCTTATTGTGCCATTTATTGACTTGATAAATTGAGTATCATTAAATTTTGTCAAAAATTCAACAAGACGGTTTCTTTAATTTTAGCATTATACTCTGTAAATAGAAAAAGAAAAAACAAGTCAAGGGAGTGGTCAGAATTTTTTTTTTTTTCTTTTTTCTTTCCCGTTCGGAGATCATTGAGATCAAGTTTGCTGACATGTCTTAGGAGGATGAAGTTTGAAAAGAAACTTGTGGCTTAACGGGATAATGGCAGTCTAATTCAAGCGCAGTGTGTGGCAAAGTTTAACAAAATAGCTGAAGGGCATATTGAAATTTATATTTGAATCTGATTCATTGTACCCTATATGTATTCAGATGTGAAATATGGACATTAAATAATCTGTAATATTGTGATTTTTAAATGTTTCTAAAAAAAATCCATAAGGGAAGATGTAAACTTACAAATAAACAAATAAATAAACTTGTGATCCACCTTAACATACAATAGAGGATATCCACCCATTACTATGACTAAAAGTTCCTAATATTCCTCTGGCTGTCTACAAGTTGCACTGAAAACCATTTGTAAACCACTGTTTGAGTCTGGTAATACGTCATATATCATTTTCATCAGACATGTTTCAAGTGTCGTCAGAATATATTAAATTAACTTTTTGTGCTTTTTTGAACTCACTCTCTATTCATACAGTAAATTGTTGCATCTGTTTCCATTAAAAAATAGGCAGTCAAATTTCAGGTAATACACAGTGTAATCGACAACTACAATAACAAGAATTATTTCAGACCCAAGGGCACAGTGTTGAGGCTGCCTAAGTGAATGCCTATATGTTAAAAATACAAGTAGCCTAATTTTGTGGCGAGCAGAGGTAAGCAGAGAGGCCACCTGTAAATGCGCCTGGAAAAGCATTTTGTTCAAGAAGAGATGCAATAAACATGGGGAACACATTGAGTATGTGCATGATTTTTATCACTGCAGGTGCACTTTATAAAAACGATGTCATAACAATTTTCTCTGGAAAACGCTGGTGCACCTCTAGGATTTTTTAAAATTCGCCTTTTAAACCCTATGTCAAGTTTTTACGAACTGTCATTTAGTGCAGTGCTTCACCCTTATATGGTATAGAGATATTTTCATTTTCTTCCACTTGCTACGTTAATTAAGTACAGTGTGTGTGTGTGTGTGTGTGTGTGTGTGTGTGCGTGTGTGTGTGTGTGTGTGTGTGTGTGCGTGTGTGTGTGTATTTACTATATATATATATATATATATATATAAATTTCCAAGTGTAGCTTTGTACATTTATGGATTTAAAACGCTATGTCTTAAATAGAGTTTCTTCATAATTACTTTGCAAAGGAGTTAAATATTGCATATTTACATTGTACATACATAAGTGGTGTTTTACACACATGATTATGCTGTTCACCGGATTCAGTGATAATGTAATTTGCCTGTAAATGAGGGTTTCATCTTATACTGTATGACCAGGGACAATGGGAATGGGAAAGTATCTTTCTTTCTTATAGACTTATAGGTCATGTGCACCCTTGGGTCCAGACTTAGGCATCAGACCCAAAGACTCTTTTCTTCTGATTTTTATCAACATGCTGACAGCGCTGAAAGACATGGCTTTTGTGCTCTGTCATCTATTCAAATGTGTCCCTCCCTTCCGCATAAAACTGTTGAGAGTTTCATGAAACAAATGAAAAAAAAAAGGCCACTCTGCCATATGGATAATGAGAATAATATCTGAATAAAAGTCTTGGTGGACCTTTTGAATGGTAAGAATACTGCTTATGGTAACATTTTAAATATTATGATGCAGTATTTATTAGCGTTAAACTGATGAAGCCCTCAACCGGTCGTATAGACAGTCAAGATGCATAGCATTCAATAGAAAGGGCCTGTGTGGTACAGTATTCCTGAAAGTTGAGCTTGCTGCATTAATACAGGAATACACAGAGAGAAAGAAAGGATTACCTCAAGACAAAACAGAAAACAAACGCAGGATTTTCTGTGGTTTTCTAACAAGAACACCACAGTGAAAAGCCAGAGGCTGAAAATAGCATGTTAACAGTTTGTGTCAGTCAGTTGTTGACAAGAGGCCTGCAATCTCCCAGTGTAGTGCCTATCAATATTCTAAACACAGCTCCTTCAGTAGAGCAGCTCAAGACAAGACCCTAACATATGCACAAGAGTCCCCTCTCCACAGTAAGTAGACCACCAGCTGTCTGCTTCTAGGTGCATGGACTTTAAAACTTTGACAAATGAAGGGACTTTGGTCTACTAGTTGAGATGCAAAAAGTAATGCTCTGACAAGAACACAACAAAATGAGTAAACTTACTGGCAAAACAAACCCAGATAAAGTTCTTTGTAAGTTGCAATCATAATAATAATTATGATTCTTCTTATCCTTAAGTATGCTGTCAAATCCAATGCTTCTAGCTTTAGACATTTTTTAATGAAAACAGTAGTTGTGTGCCGGCAAATACTGATTGCATCTATAAATATAGTCTACTTATTTTATGACCAAAGAGAGAGAGCCATGGTATCCAATTTTACCTCAACTTGAGTCACTGTGCTCCTTAATGTCAGACCAATAGAGGACAGCATTTATGTCTCAGCAGGCCAATCTTTATCTCTATTAACACAGCTGCAATTTTTTTTTCTTCCATTTTGACCGAGCTCTGAAAATGTCTATTGTAGCCCTGTGTCTTGGTAGCCAGTTTACTTTTTGACATTTATTCTAAATGAAAATCTGCCTCAAATGTTACAGCTGTTTCCTTGGTTACACATGAGGCACTGAGATGTTTTTGCTTTAAAATAGTTGTGCCAAAATCAGATTCGTTGAATATCATGTTGACAGTGACTGACGTAAGCACAAGGTGTAATTTTTATGTTGACATTTATGACATAAAACATATGTTAATGAGAAGACTGTTCAGGATTTATCAGTTGTCTTCAATCAAAACGGAGCATGTGTCTTTAAAATGACAGTGCTCATTGCCTTGTTTAAACAAAGCAAGTTTTTTAGCAATATTTTCTATTACGAACTTGTTATTTAGTGCTGGTTCTCTGTCTCTTCAGCTTTGAGTGATGAGAAACTCTTAAACATTTCATTATCTCTGACAGGGTACATCCAATATCTACCTATTTAGGTGATATCATCTCTACCACTGTCTTCTGAACACCATAATTATCTCAAAGAAGATGGAGGGCTGTCTTCAATGAAATCTGAGTCTAATTGCAAAGGCACATGTAATTTCATGTCAAAAACCTTTGCTTGTAAAATTCCATCTCAAATAATTTATATAAACAATGACAAGAGGCACACCATTTTATTGCCATGACTTCATATTTATTGCGAGAAAAGTTCAGGAACAAGCTCATCTGAACTGATCTGACAATGCATGTGATACTCAGGAATAAACTGAACTCTTATCTGCTGAGTACAGTTTATATAGTTTAAGTAAACTACTTGAAAATGCAATTTAATAGGTCACAGAATATTTTAAGCGATTCACACCAATAATGAGCAAAGGTGAGTGACTGAATAACACTTGACTAACACTATCTGACACTGAGCCTAATGCAAAAAGTAGGACACCATGTAGTACTGCCATGTCATTTCATGTTAAATCTAATTGCTAATGTTTAAAATGTTACATATAGACCATTATTTAAGCCAGTAAGATAACTATAGACCATACTATGACTTTTTATAGAACGTGAGTCAAGTACAAATGTTTAGATAAAACAGTGAGTTTGTGTAATTTATATTTATCATATATTTAACCATATTCCATCTTAAGCTATGGCTTTGAATGTCTGCAAATAATAAGTGCATACTTACACTAGTACAGTATAAAAACATTAGTATAACATAACACTATATAAAAGCATCGGTCTGTTTGTAAACACAGCAGCATTAGCTTCACCAATATGAGATGGGGGAGTTTGGGAAACCAGTCTGAAACAGTCATTGGTGCCGTGACCCGGATGGGAGTGAGTGAAGTAAATCTCAGATCTCAGGAGGCACACTATAAGTTTCCTTGTAACCTTGTGTCTACCTTCAGAGATACATTCATGTAAACCCCCACCCCTAATTGTATTGTGATTCTCAACTGACTTGAATCATCACATATTTTCATCTATTTTTCAACCGGCTTGGGGTGCATCATTACCTCCCTAATACTGGATAACCAGACAATTTTGTTTGTTTGTTTGTTTGTTTTTTTACATGAAGTGTGGTGCACATTCCAGCTTAAGATCCACTAGAGTTCTACTTGTGGATACCTTGTTTACTTGCTAATTAAAAGCATTTGACCACTACACTACAGTCTTTCATTTTTCCTCTAAAGCACGTGGTTTATCAGCACAGTATCTTGTAAACACATCTTTGTTTCAGGGTGGACTGGAGAGGTTGATACTAGATAGAACTTACTTAAGAGCTAGAAGGTATGAAGAATATCCATTCACTGTTATTTTATTAAGAAAAAAAAAATAGTCATACAGTATAGCACATAAACAAAAACCATTAATACACCACATAAACATATAACTTTTCATGCAAAAAAACAAAAAACAAAAACAAACATGCTTGTTGCAACACAGGAGCTTTGCTTGATTATATGCGTCATACTCTGATTAGTGCTCCAGCACTGCGGCTCGGTCCGACAGCTCTTCAGTTTTCCAGGAGAGCCTCGCCTAGTTAAGAAAGCTTATTAGATTTGTCCTATGAGAGGAACGGAGAGTAGCTGAAGAGAAACACAGCATATGGACATAGACTTGTGTCCCGCCTAATTGCAGGCATTATCTCATTTTCTATTGTAAGGTACTGTTGTGCCATCTTCCATTTATTTAATTATGCTTTTCACATATTGGCATAGGGGCCATTTGGACAAAATTTCCACACGGAGGGGGTTTTACACGGTTTTTAAAAAAAATCTGCCTTTTCAGGAGTGTGCTGCAATTTGTCAAGCAATTAGCCACACTAATTAAATTTTTGTACCTCTAATCAAACGAATATGCTAAAACATTTTTGCTGCTGCCAGTCCAATGTCTGTTCACATTTAACTTGATGGTTTAAAAGAGGCTCCTACTCTGCCTCCCCTCTCCACTTAATCACCTCATTTGCATTTTATATTGGTAAATCAAATTAAGCACCCGTAGCTTTTAACTTGATTGACTGTGGCCAGGTCCACTCAGATGGGACTTTTTGCAGAAAATTAGACCAATTTTAATGTGTGCAGAGCCTAGTTCCCCGCATTCAGCAAATCACATTCACTCAGCTAATTAAAATGATTTTGCCCCCTTTATGTGTGTATGCTCGCATATGCGTTTGCCAGGGGTTTTGATAGATTTGCCCACCTGGTGTTGTCCATATCCTTTTCATGATTTTATAACAGAGAGTTTTCGTTTCATCTCCCAAAGGAGTGGGTCCAGGCATCAAACACAAAAAGAGAAATAAGTCGTGGCACTCAAGCCGCTTGCTTTGACTGCATTTCTGTTGTTTTACTCTTTTGGGATTCAACAGGGAATGATCTGATCACCATTGGGAATATTTATTCAGATAGAACATGTTGCTGCTTTAGAACATCATGCTATCGTTTCAAAGACACAAAACAAAACAGGTCAAAATGTAGTCCATTTTACATTAAATTGACTTAAATTGAACTAAATTAAAAGCTTTATGGCATATGTAAATAATACATATTATTTCCTTAAAAACAAAACATAAAGTAAAAAAAAAACATCACATATATGTGCGTGGCCAATACAAAAATCTAGATGAAGGCTGTAATAAAAGAACAGGGAAAGTGAGGAGAAAAGGAGATGGGGGTTGGAAAAATTATGTGTTGAGGGAATAATCCTGGCCAGGCGCAATGGGTGCAGCTCTCGAGGACGAGGCCTTGTGCTGCCGCCCGCGTGCTCCCCGGGATGTGACAGTCAGCTTAATTGCAGCTTTTAGGATCATTACTGCTAGAATGTGAATGTCAAAATGGACAAGGCTCTCAGCCCCTTTGACAAACAAGCACCTTCCATTTTGCAGCATGAGCAACCAAAGATATGGAATAAGAAAATAAAAAAAAAAAAAAAAAAATTCAATAATGTTTCTAGCCTGAGCAAGCTAAAAATTAATGTTTTGTTCATGCACAAAAACACATTGATCAGAGTGATGGAAGGATTAATTTTCATTGGATGGATGAAGACAAAAATAGACTGGTTGTTTAGGCTAGAGCACAAACCTTTTGTTTGTACTTTATTTTTTTTATTTTTTTGATACATGAGATTTCAATGTCTGATATTACTGACTAGAGAGAATTTTAAAGAGTTTAAGATTTTGTTCATATAGGTCAAATAGAAATAATTTACCCATATACGGTTGTCTACCGAAATAATCTTGTATCACTTATTCAAAGTTTTATTTTTTTATTTTTTATTGACATTTTTTCTAGTTAACTTGGCTCATAAGCAGCTTTTTGCCAGTATACTATTACAATAACAGAGGAAGCATTTGCTTAGATTATTATTTCTTTAGAAGCACAAAAGTAGTCCTGTCAAGCTAAAGCCTCTAAAATTGTGGAATAGCCAGTATGTGCAACATATAGGTTGTTTTTCCAGTGTGTGTGTGTACATGTATATTGGTTTATTTAAATTCAGAAGTTGAAAAATATACCTCTGAACAAATATGACTGAGTGATTCTGTGTTTAGCCCATGCTTATCATAGAGCCCACTGCCCTCTACCCATCACATAAACTGAAGAGGACCGGAATCAGTGTCTCTGGGTAATATGCATAATCGCTAAGGTCCTATTCAGTGGTTTTCAGTCAAGCTTGTTTTTGTTTTTTTGCATGTTTGCAGAGTGTTTTGACAGCAACTCTGACTGAAAACTCGCTGATTGCATGTGACAAAGGTCAATGTTCTTTAGATTTCTACAAGCAGGAGAGCACCGAGGCCAAGTGTGTTTTTGTATTGTTGTATGAGAGCAGCCATGATAGTCATAAACAAATCAAAAACAAATGTGTGGTTGAGGTGGCCAATTGTTTTGTGTGTGTGGTATTTGTATATGAAGTTGTACTGTTCAGAAGTAGATATTGCACTCTAAACATGCATTATTAACAACAAATCTACCCCCCCACCCCACCAACCCCTGTTATTTACTTAAGGCTAAAATGATGTAAAATTGGAACAGATTTTAAAACACTAGGCATCATACACTTTCCAAAAATTGTTCCGAACACAGCAAACTCACACAGAAATATGCGTCTTGTTGCTTGGAGACACGACAAACAATATTTATTCTAAATCAGCCCAGAATATCAAGCTTATTTCATATCCTCCAGCTAGATGGATTCATAGTCTGAAGCTCAAATATCAAAGTTTTTGCCCATCATGCACCTCTATATTTTCTGTGAAATCTGTCAACTGTGGCTACTCAGATTTTGCAGACTGGCTCTGACTTTCAGCAACCCATCCAGATCGCAAATCAGGGCAAAAATATGTACAAAAGTATAATAGTGTATTGCAGCCTTTAGAGTGGTCAGGCTATGTATTGCTAGTGGCCCTTCATATAAAGAGAATTTTCCAAACCTTTCACAAATCTTTTTTTTTTTTAGTCGAATCATGGAAATATACTACTCCCCAGGAGCTAGCTTTATAAAATGTGGGCATAATCTTTTTTTAGTGCGCTATCAAGGAACTGAACTGTTCAGTTCCCTAAGCAGGGCTTCTGGAGTGCAATGGTGCAATGATTCAGAGGCAATGTGCAGCTGAAGGGGTGTAGGTTAAAAGGAGGTGCCTTACGGTTCAGTCTAAATGGTCCATATGTAAAGCTGTTTGCGATGTTAAGTTGCCCTTTGTGTGGGCGTCTGCAAAGCAAATAAATAACGTCCCATAATTTGCAGCATGGCAACACGTCGTGCGGGGAATGTGCAGGTGAATCATTTGCATTCTAGATGCCCGTCTGACGTAGTCGTTAATCTCTTTCATGTGCACTCGTAAAAGTGCCAGTGTGATGGAGTCAAGGCAAAGCGGCTTATTGGTGGACAGGTTAAATACTAGGACACCCATGACATGCCTGCTTTCCCACACGGGACCTTGAACCAGGCCTTCTTGCAGATTCTCCACATCGTTATTTGGTAGCACATAATCACGTCACAGGAAAAGCAGTTTGTCCCATTAGTGTTTTAATTAGTTGTGGCATCTCTGTTTAGATGTCTGGAATGAGTAGCTCTAAATTAGTTAGTTTCACCCTCGATTTGTTTGAGTTTACTGATTAAATCAACCCCCGCTGTGTTAAACAAGCAGGTCTGCTATTCATTATGATGGTTGTGTGCACTGGTCACATCATTTTGTGATTATTGTTATTGGTAAACAATGATGAAATATTCAGAAAATGCCTCTTTTCTGTCTTGAGACAGAAACACATTTTTGACACATCCTTTGGTATTGTTTAGTTCTAAATGCTTCTTGTGACATTGTTCTTGTTATCTACAGAAATATTGATTGAATGATTATTTTGGATAATGTATATGGATCCTCAAGGAAGATGAGGGGTTGTATTCTGTTATCAAGTCACATTTTCTGTATCATTGGACAATTATCCTTCATTGAAAAATCTGTCTCTGCACTTTTGCCTTGTAGCCTAATATTTTTTTGGTCCTTTTCCTCCAGGGAGATTCAGTATTAGATTCGATATAAACACTCATAATGGCGGGTAGTAGAGGAGAGAGACAGCCATGCTAAGTGTGATTGTTCTGCCTGCAATCTCTGACATAATGCTGGTGTGTGAGACCCCTCACAATCTGACAGCCTGAGCAGCCTCATGGAAATATTTCTTTTGATGATAAAGGGCGTCAAATGCCTCCAGAATATTTTGCATCTGAACCCCATGGTCTTCATGACCTCATACTTCTTATTCTCTTTTTCATACTTCGTTTTCTCTTAAATATACTGGAAATTGTGGTGTTTCAAGTTGCAATATTTTTGTAGGCTTCAATTTCAGTTTTATGGAATTGAAATGTGAAGCTCATGGGAATCAGATAAGAAACATTCCATTAACAGACACAGCTGGAACCAACTAGTCATACCTGTGGGTTTGTGAGTTGATAAAAGCTGATAATTAATTTATAAAAATGTAAATGTAAAATAAATAATTTCAAAACAAAACCAATCAAAATAAAACTCTTAAATACTAAGTAAATAGTATAAAAATAAAACTGTTAAATAATTTTTAATTAGAATAAGTATTTGGAAAACAATGCTTAAAATGTTGACAGATATAGACAGATAAAATGATCAATGGATTGAAGGATGGATTTTCTCCCAGATGAGAAATGATGCATCAGTGCTTATAAAAGCAAAAGGCAGCAAATTATATATGCAGTATTTTGATTAGCTGTCTTAAAAGAAAGACAACAATGCTGCTTTTGAAAGGAAGTGAGTCATTAAATATACATTGTGTCTGTATATAAATTATGCTCTCACTGGAAAGACTGTAAGGTTAGAAGACATGGTTATTTCAGTTTTAAAAAGCACCCTCCAGGCGGCCACACAGAGTGCTCCTCCACAAGACACTGTCGTACTGAATCATATTCTGATTGTTCTCAAGCAGGTGATACGGGTTAGCAATTGACAGAGCTGATAGTAAAATAAGGCATCAGACAGTATGTGAAGAGATAAGACTGATTGTGTGTTTTCAGACATCCTCACCTGTGAGGCCCAGGGGCCCCTCTCTTCTCTTGGGGCCTCCTGATCTGTATAAGCATAATAATCAGACTCAAATTGGCTGTGAGGGGAAAAAGTTAGACTATTGAGTCACAAAGCATCAGTGCATGGTTGTCCCAGTCGACTGCTTCCATGAACAAATGATTAAGGTGTACTCGTTATAAATTTTTTATAAGTGCTATCTCTGTTGGATATCAGCCAAGCAGGTCCAAGTAGAATTGGGTCTTTCCACTGCTTTTAAAACAGACGTTATATAGTCGACTTATAAGCCTCCAATTACTTGTTATTTTGTTTTTTGTTTTCTGAAAAGCCATCCCACTGGATTTCTAAGGAAGCATAGTGTTTTGTCTCCTGTTAAAGAGACTGACACCGGAGCAACGTGACTCTTGTCATTGTGGGCTTTATCGGTGATCTTTCTCTGGATGTGAAGGGCTTTGCCCTGCCACCTGTTCAGGTTTGACTTCTACCGAGCTGCATATCATGATTTCTCATCAAAGACGTGAGATTTATAATGACATGCTATAGTTTCACCTAATGACGAATATGACTTCTATGTAGAATTCAAGTAAAATATCAAGTGGATAGATCTGATAATAGGTGTATTTTTGTTATTATTTTACTTTTTTTTTTTTACAAATAACTTCCATTTCCTCAGCTTCAGATAAATCATAAATATTGTCTATAAATCTTAAAAACTACATAAAAACTCATGTTGCTGTCAGTCAAGAGGGGCGCCAGTACTGATTTAAAGAGATGGTTCACCCAAAGATGAAAATTCTGTCATCATTTACTCCCCCTCATGTTGTTCCAAACCCGTATGACTTGCTTTTTTCTGTGGAACTCAAAAGAAGCTATGTTTTTTTGTAACCAAACAACATTGGAGCCCACTCTATAAAACTATCTCAAAATATATGTTTTATGTTCCACAGATAAAAATCAGTTGTACAGTTTTGGAACTACATGGGGGAGATTAAATGATGACAGAATTTAAATTTTTGGGTGAACTTGTAATGTTCCAGCATATTTTAATTTGAAATAATTTGAAACTATATGTTTACAAATGTTAAGTAATCAAGGTAGTATTTAATGTCATGATTTTGCAATTCTATTCTATTCATTAGTAGGACACAAAACACACACAGGTCATTTAGTCTGATAACTGATGTAAAGGAGAGTCAGGTGTTTTTTTCCAGCTATTTGATGATTTAGTTGATGCCTAGAGCGGATTTGCGTTGCCTTGGTTTCCAAGATGGTATCATAGGGTGGCTTGTGGGCTATTTAATACATGTCGTAAGCTAACCAGTCACCCGCTTCAATCAGCACTTGAGTTGCCATGACAAGAGTTACATGTTAATTTTTATAAGGGTAAGTCTGTGTAATCTCCTTCCTGATAAGAAGTGTATAATGGTTACTCTACACTGCAGGAACTAATATGTGGTTAGAATAAAGTAAAATGAAGTGTAAAATGATAACTATACATATATAGTTTCATATGAAATTGATTTTGCATATTAATGATTTGTCATTTGAGTATAAGACACTTGCTAGGTCATCACATTCTAATGTATCTTACTAATAATATTAATATATATGAATGTAATATACTGTATAGACTGTAGTAGTACATTGCTTTTTAAATATTTATTCCTCCTTTGACAATTAATTTTATTATTAGTGATAAAATAATCAACTAACATAAGAACAGCAATGATATTTTGTTTCTTAACCACTTGTATCACATTATAATTTATTGCTATGCATAAAAAAATATCTATCAATCACTGATACACACATACAGTACACAAAATCAGTATTGACATGCTATGAGAATACAAAACAGTAGAGATTGTATATTTTTTCCAATTTGTGTTAAGATATAATATAATTTTTCTTCTGTCTGTTCAAAAATAAATAGTCTGATTCTATTTTTATGTGACCTGGTACATGTTTTTTTTTTTTTCAGTTAGTCACACTGTAAATCCAGCATCTGACTTCCCATCAAGGCAAGACAATTACAAGGGTCCTGTAAAGTTGTTTAAGCAGGAACATAAAAAAGCTTATTATTAGATTAATCACATGCTCCTTGACCTATGATAGACAATTCTACTTTCCCTAACTCTTTTATTATTTTAGTCTTAGTAAAAATGCTTCAGGGAACCTGTATTGCTGATACGTTTGTTACATTGTTTTCCTGTCTTCACTCTTACCTCTGCCTCCAGTATTATTGTAAAAAGCCTACTTCCTAGTTTGTATCATATCCCCATATAAAGTTTGATATACCATGAGCAGATGTGGAGTTGAAAATTGAAGTAGGAGAAATGTAATGTATATTTGAGCATTAATGTTTCATTTCAGCATTAATGTTATTTGTTATTTAGCTGGATTAATTATGAAAGTTTCATACTGACGTGTATTTTGCTTTAATCAGAAGTTGTTTAACCCTGTAAACCCCGTAAAACCTCACATATGAAATAATAGTCAAAAATTTCGTTTAGTCATTTGATTTTTTTGTGAACAATTTATTGAGCCTCCAGATAAAATCAAAATTAATAAATAAATACATTTTTTTCAAAAAAGTTGTGTATGTGTGTTGATGCATCAGGGTTTGCTAGCTCATGTATTATGTTATAGGAGAATAAGGAAAAAACACCTGTTTTATTCAGCAAAAATATAAAAGCTATTGCATTTAGTTTATAAAAATTATTAAAGATTTCACAGCAAAAAGAAACATGTACCACAACCTGAAGAAGGATGTTTTTAGAATTATACTGAAAGGTCTTTTACTTACTTAAAATAATTTAACTGCCCATCAAATGGCAGAAAGCACGTAGTAGAAGTTTTGATCGCGTTGCCAATTTAGAGGCCTTAGAATTTCGCTTAGCAAAAATGATACAGTAGACTTATGGTTAAGGGTTTATACGGTTAAGTCTTCCCTAAATTATTTGTTTGTGAGTTTTATTTTAGTTTATATTGCCAGCTGACTTGCTATATTGAATGCTCAAAAATGTAAACTCTATTAATCAGAAGTATTTTGTTATTACCAAATACCCTGCATGAACAATGCACCACACTTGGCATGAAAGCTTTTGCTGTTCTCACAGAATGCAAACCAAGCTTGTCACCCACAAGTCCCCTTCTCAGTAGTCAATGTCATTTTATGCCATCATACTCCCAATGAGGCCGTTTTGACCACTTTGACCCCTGGAAAAGAATGAAGAGTCAGCCCAGGGGGCTGTTGTGAAGAGACCCAGGATTTTCTGGAGCTGAGAAGTTGGAGTGTGCTCTTTTCAGCCTTGAGCGTGATTCCCCCATGGATCCGTAAGGCTCAACTCACAGGACGACGTACTGTAGCTCTTAGCATTCTTTTTTCACACGTGCTATGCTGACAACTAACACTTGGAGTGTCCTCTTCATCGACACATTCCAAAGTGGATCGGGCTTGACCAGCACCTCTCTCTCTAGATCTGCTGACAGACTCTGGAAGTCTCCAGAAGAGCCGATGTTGAAAATGCATTCTGTCCATCCAAACTCATAAAGGGATAGCTCACCCAAAAAGGCAAATTCTGTCATTATTCATTCACCCTTGTTCCAAAACTGTATTGATTAACTTTCTTCTATTAAACATAAATATATTTTGAGTCTCATTGTTTTTTTGTTTTTTTTTTATTGTCCATACAGTGGAAGTCAGTGGTAACATTGTCAACATTCTTCAAAATATCTTGTACAGGTGTTTACTGGTTTGGAACGACAGGGTCAGTAAATGATAACAGAATTTGCATTTTTGGGTGGAGTGTCACTTTAAGCACAAACTCAGTTGCTGTCTAAAGCAAGTCAGTGGTGCTGTTCTTGAAAAGATTGGTCAAAGGTTCATTCAATTTATCAATCTGTTGTTTCAGGTTAGGAATATTTATTCATAAATGTTATAATCTCTGAAACTTTTCTAATATGGAATTGTAAATGTTTAAAATACTGTTGCCAAGTAGCACAAGTCTGATCTTGTACATGATTTCACACATAAAATCATTAAAATAGTTAAAAGGATAGTTTACCCAAAAAGTAAAATTCTGAATTCTGTCATCATTTACATGACTCTGTAAAACACACACAAAAAAAAGATTTTTTGAAAAGTGTATTTTTTTTCTTTTTTCTTTTTAAATGAATGTCATTGAGGTCCAGTGTTGTTTATACCCATGTTCTTCAAAATATCTTCCTTTTTCGTAAAAGAAAGAAAGTAATACAGGTTTGGAATGACATGAGGGTGAGTACAGTAAATGAATTTCCCTTTTCTGTTCTCTTCAATGTTACAAGTAAGTCTCGTTCTTCTAAATATATTGTAATATTCTCATAAAATTACAGATGCACAGTAAAGTTCCGTCAACCATCTGCCATTGGTTGCCACTGCTGAACAATTGTGGGTTGAGCTCACCAGCCTCCCTGGTGTTGTGACTCTGTGGTCAGGCTTTGGACCTTGGGGAGGGATTGCTTGCCCAGTTCACAATGCAATCGGGTCTCATCCAGGAGACTGTGATTGTTCCATGGAGCCTCTTCCAGGTACAGTGCTGCTTTTGTTCCGGTAAGTCAGCAAGTTGAATGCAGTCCGGGAGGCTCGACCAGCTTTGGGAACTATTCTATCAGGAGGTTTTGTACTACCCAGCGCCCTTCTTTTGGCTGTAGAGGACTAGAGAAAAGAGCTGACATTTTAAACAGGGGATCCCTACTTCATAGAAGTTCGATGCCACTCAATGCGTTGCTCAACTAATGACCTAAACAGTGACACGTTACAAATGTGGGTTCTTTTATGTTTTGTTTTTGCTAAATATTACTGTTTCATATTTGCTTGCAAGTGTTGTTCTTCAGTCATGGACATATTCACAGCAAATTCACCAACATGTGACTCAATGAATCCAAATGTGCATTGAGCCACAGTATATACTGTATATATATATATATATATATATATATATATATATATATATATATATATATATATATATATATATATATATATATATATACATTTGTTTTAAATTTAGTAGCAGACAAAATTCTTGATTTCTGATCTGTATGAAGCCTGAATTAAATCTATACATCAGTTTTAGTCACTGGAACCACTAGTACAATAAAAACAGTTTGCTTGCTTGACATGGGAAAACAACTTTTGTAAAGTGACGTATAATATTAAGAACTTTCAACATTAATAAAAGAGTAAAGCTTTGCAGTTTAATTGTGTCCTACATCTCGTGACTGGTATATTGCTATGTCTTCAGTAATTCATAATGTGATGTTGACATGTTGTCATAGTCTTGTACTTTTTGTTCTAAATTCAGTTTAATTCAGTTTGCCTTAATTTACTTTTAATTAGAATGCAAAGAGAAAATGCAAAAACTAATATTATTTACCCACTGTTTTTACTGTGTTTTTACCTTTAAATAAATATATTTTTTGTGGTAGGTGCAGCATACAATAATCAGAGAGTTCTAATTCAAAGGTAATTTATAGTATTGAATAGGTATACTATATTCATGATGAGTATCTAAATGATCTCAATTTGCAGCAACTGTTTGCACAAAGGAAGCATGAAAGCTGAGGAGAATAATGCCCTTAGTGATCAGTCATGTAAAGAGGAATAGTCAAGGTCATTGTACCAGCACCTGACATGATATTTTGAAAGTCTGGAGAGTTTGATATTGAGGTTTAATTCTGTTACTTAACTGTTTGTAGCAAGCTCACTGCAGGTCAAATGCGCATATAAGTAATTTTGAAATTCTTGATTTTATCCTCTTTCTCAATCACACAGTGGTCTTTGAATATATTATTAATAATTTCGTAGTATATAGAAAGTAAATATGTTAATGATGGAATTGTCATTTTTGGGTGACCTGTCCCTTTAAGGGGGCTTTGGCCTGCAGTGCCATTAACCACATTATGTGATCAAACGAGACCTGTTTTTTTTTCTCTTGCCTAATCTTCTTCTGTTTGTGTAATATATAACGACCAAAACTCAAATTGCCATGCGAGAAACATATAGGCTACAAAAATGGTCACATTTAAGAAAGCCCAACGTGTCCGGCCGGTTACTTACAGTACACGTCATTTTTTTATTGATCAAATATTCCTGAAGATAACTCTACATATGGCGTTGTTCTTACATCAGTCTTTGATCAAACGACAGGACACGTCGATTGTGATAGATCATTCGGAGTCGACAATATTCTTTTCCTCCTTTTTACTTCTACAGCAAGTAAAAGTACACAAAAGTGGCATGTCTTTCGACAATAAATAATAAAATATTTTGTAATACAGGAACAAAACGTAACCTCCAGAGCGAATCAGTCATATTAACTTAACTTAAACCTATACATATCTTTGGAAAACAAACAAACAAAAAAAGTTCTTGGACGGACACGAACACATGAAATTCCCACAAAGCTTGTGGCAAAATAGAGGTATACCTTGTTGCAATGCTTTAGTACTTGGGCTTGATGTTTGAAAAGAGACCATATGACAAAACTGTAATCGCAGTAGACCTCGGCTGCCATACCCTCTTTTTGTGAACTAGTCCAATTTCGATCTTTTTCTAGAAACTGAATAAACAGTCATGGTTTCATAGGCTACTCACGTTGCGCACAAAAGTGGGCTATATGAATGTAAATTGGATTAAGTTCTCTTGCGTCTTGTATCCGTAAAGGTCCAATGATTTGTCGTTAAAAGTGAAAATAAATAAATAAATAAATAAATGTGGAGGAGTATTTGGCGAAAGTGTAGCCGACCAGGTCCACTCGGCCGCGGAGCACTGCAGTCATCATGTCAGGTTCGGTGTGTGAATAAGTGCGCCGGCTGGGTCACTCTCGCTGGAGTCTGTAACTTTAAATGGTCTTTTCGCAACACTCGTTGGACTTGCTCGTTGGAGTGTGTTTAAATCCCATGATTGTCATCACAGTGTATAAATACAACCAAGGGTTGTTTCGATATAGAGGCCTCGTGCAGCTGGAGGATGAGTTTTTATTCAGGAGCGGCCCTAAATGAAATAGGGGTGGAAGAAACTTCACGAGCCGCTCTCTGAGATTGGTTCCCGGACACGTCCTTTTCCAAACTTCTGGTGCAGGAGATAATCCACTCGCCTAGGCCTCTATAGGACTCGGTACCATGCTGTTTGGTGTATCAGGCAGTTGCGAGGACATTGAGGCGACCTCGCTCCCCGTGGAGTTCGAGCCTGGCCCTCCTTCGGAAAAATTCACCTAAAACATGCACAATGTATGTTATTACTATTTTAAATTTGTATTATTAATTATATAATTATTAATAATAGTAGACTATTGCGGTGTTTTTAGTACTGTTACTGGTATTATGTCTTTACGCACAGCTGTGCGCACTCACCAGTTGCTGGAAAGCAGGTTGGTCGATGTCACTCTGCAGTGCGAAGTCACTCAGGACTTTCCAAGGCGGTTGGTAACTCTGCACCTCCACTTGGTTTGCCTGCAAACCACCGTCGTGTCTCTCTGGACTGGTCGCCACCATTGGAGTCCCCGTCATCCCCTGGATGTTCTGCAAATGACCACGAATCATTTATTTGCAGTCATATTTAGAGTTCAGTGGCCGCATTACAGAAACTGCCCATCTCAGGTCTTACGATCCAAGAATTAGGATGTTCTGAATGAGACCATAACTGAAATCGCCATGGTTATTTTAAGATAATATATTTTTAAGCTCTGAATAGCCTATACATTCAAACTTAATATTTAGAAAGTGCTTTAAAATATTGGAAACGCATTTTTTATAGTAGGCCTACCCCAACACACAGTACAGTGGAACCGCGTGAAGTGTATGACTACGCAATACGGAGTTGAATATTTTTTGGTTCATCTACTGAAGCTTACCGTTTTGTCGTTGGGTTGCTGCTGCTGGAGTTGTTTCATCAGTATGCTCCTTTTTTTGTCCTTGCAGCGCTTGTTTTGAAACCAAACCCTGATGACTCTCGGGCTGAGACCCGTCATTTCAACGAGCTGCTCTTTCATGAGGGCGTCAGGTCGAGGGTTGGCATTGTAACAAGTCCTCAAGGTATGGAGCTGTTTTTCGTTGAGGACTGTCCGGACGCGGGTTGTTTTCTCAGGTTGCTTGTGCACATGAGGTCGAAGCACAGGCTGACGTGCTGAAATGGGCTCTGCTGCAAGAAAAACGAAAAAGAAAAAAAAATTGTTAAATGCAAAGAAATATTATATAAGGTCCTGAATGCGTGAATACTAAAATAAACTGTCACGTAATTTAAATGGACAAGTCGGAGGTGGCTAAGGCCCACCTAGGGTGGAGGTACTTAATATTAAATAATAATAACAGCAATCATAAATAATATATTACAAATAATCACTCGTGAGGACGGAGTGTTGTTTCCGAGGTCGAGAGGAAATCTCGAAATAAGTGTAAAAATATAGGCTATTCTTTAGTCATTTCTTTCCATGGAAATCTGCTCCCTCAGAGGCGAAATTCTTAATTCTGTACTATGGTGATGCGAATATTCTTTTAATAAACTTGAAATGCAGCCATGGTTGCAGTCCCTTTTCTGGCAATTATACGTTCCTGCTGGATGCAGTAAATTTGGATGGCGAGTATGACCCAGATAGGTTTACGACAATTAATTAAAGCAATCTGTGCATAGCTCTGAATTTTAAATAATAAGGTGCGAGCGGTGTGTTGCCTATGACAATACTTAAAAGCAGCTGTTTATTATTAAATCGCATTAACAACTGATTTTGTAAAGATTTATATTATTGTGTTTATTATGTTATGAGAAAATTAGATGCCTTAATGTATTGAATGCAGAATAGCAGTACTAAGTTAAACACTCTTAAGCACTTTCAGGATTATTTTATATTTATTTATGTATATCATTAATGATTTTTACGTTATTACGCACATATAAATACATGTATCGCATATTTCTATTATAATATATAAATATTTAAGATTAAGTTCAATTTTCTTTGTATTTATTTGTCAAAGGATCTCATTTCTTTATCAAGTACATGTACAAGCTGACATTGTCGCGTGGTTGGCCTCTAATCAGCAGAGAATATCTATTTCATGCATGAATAGCTGAATTCAATAACAGACAAACAGGACAAATAAAACGAGTTATGCTGTTAAAGCAACCCAAACGTGTGGTTGCTAGAAATTAACATTCACGCCTTGATATGACACAGCATTTATTCATCATACGTCTCAAACTCGTCATGTATAATGTCATCATAAAGCTCTTTTTTTCTTATCTCGAACACGGGTTAAAAAAATCAAAATGTTCAGAAGAGCTCTGTGTTTATTGAAATTCCCTAAGACAAATAATCCCCGAGTCCTTAAGCAAACAACGCTTTGTAAGTCGAAGTAGAATGCCTACCTGCCATTTGTAAAGGTCTCGCCGGATGTAATGGGCTTAATGGGTCACCAGCACCCATTGTTGCCCGCTCCACCACGTCATGGTCGGCCCTGCAGAAGAGCCCGTCTTCCCGCAGAGCGAACTCATCTCCTGGGATGAGCTGCCGACTACAAGCCACACATCTGAAGCACTCAATATGATAAACCTTCGAGCGTGCTCTCATCACGAAGTCATTCTTGCTGAAACCAATGTTGCATTTAGCACATTTGATCCCGTATAACCTGAAACACCAAAAGTACATTATAATTTGTAAAAAAAAAAAAAAAATCCATAGCTAATAACAGATTTAACAGCTACTGGATAAGTTAGCAAAACAAAAAATATTGAATATATGGTAGGCTATAAACGAAATTAAATGCACATAATTGTAAGAACAACAAATGCCATGTTAAAATAAAATATATTTAAAGACAACCATAATAACATTTATTTACTAAATCATTAACCGACTTAGTAATTATCAAAATTCGTTAGCTTTATTATTATTATTATTATTATTATTATTATTATTATTATTATTATTATTAGCCTATATAACAGCAATAATAATAATAATTCTCTTTAACGCATTGTGTATATTATTTTTACACCATGGTGTTTGTCTCCCACACAAACGTGTCCTCTTAAAATAATGCTACATTACTGTCAAAAATGTCAATTCAATATTGCGATGAAATTTGCTACATGCAGCAATGCCTAGCCTACGCTATGAACAAAGCTCCACAATAATTGTCGAGTAATTGCGCTGCAGACTCATTTAAGACAGGAGATTAGCATATAGGTGCTGTCCAGTACAAAAAAAAAAAAAAAAAGGAATGAATGAATGACAGCATGCTGCCGTAATGCAGCAGTGAATAATGAGAGGTTACTGTCATTCAGTCATCCACACTCGAAAACTAAAACATGACCTAATTGATCTGCGTTACCTGATGTAGTCCCGTTTACAGTAAGTTTTTCCGTCTCTCACAAAACACGTACAGGACTCGTCCAGATACTGGTTACATTCTGCACATTTCAAACACGCCGCGTGCCACTCCAGGTCCGGGGACACTCGCAGAATATACTGATCATGGATTTGATTTCCACAGCCGACACACAACGAGATTAGACGCTTTTCTGATTGAAAGAGAAAGCATTGGAAAATTCAAAATCTGTAAATATATATATATTTTTTATTTAATTATAACAGTTGCCTAGGCCTAATTTCCCAATTTTATAAAAAAGCTCTTATGTAGGATTAAACACACGACATGTTTAAAACAATAATGGATGCGGATGATAACGATGTATAACTGAAAAATGACTGGAATAGAATTAGTATCGACATATAGCTTAATTATTATTATTCATATAGCCTAATAATAATAATAATAATAATAATACATTTACAAATAATAAATGGTTAGAAATAGGCCCTATTTGTAGTGATTTAAAGTGAGGAAGACCGGTATCAGCTCCTATAACAACGCTTGTGACGATATTTTCAGAACTTTTTAACTTTTGCACAGCGCGAAACAAAGTACTGAAGTCAAAATAAAACGATCGGCATACAGGCGTGGTTCAACAGAAATCGCCAATTTTAGCAGTTAGTGTCATTTGACACATATAAGACATTAAAGTATAACTTACTTTTTGGTGGATCCCCCATGTCTCCCATGTCAATAATGTAAGGCGGTGTTAGGTCCACTTTAAAACCGGACAAAAGGCCCTTAGTGCCCGTGTTTTGATCTGAGAGGTTGGGAAAGTGGCCGAGGGTTCGAGGTGTTGCAGGACTTCCCGGAATCGAGATGCTTGCGATTAAAGTTAGGGGTGTGTGTTGAGCTCCTGTGCTTGGTCACAGTATTGATGGGCCACTCTTGTCCCTATCTCTCTCTCCCTCTCTCAAACTCCGTCGGCTTCAGCTCTTCTCTCTCTATTGGTCTGACGTAGGACACTCGTACGTCACCTTTATGAGAAGCTGATTGGTTATGGAAAGAAGACCAGCTGCTCGGAGCCCATGCATACGAGTTGTTGCGTTTAGCCTACTTTTCTTGCTTCATTCATACATTTTCCCCCCTAATTACCGCAGCTTCGAATTAAATAGAGAAATATGTTAATAATGATAATAATAATAACAACAACAACAATAATAATTAAACAGCATCACAACATTTTCTATATTATTGTTAATTTAATATCTACGCTTTAATGTTTGTTTTAAAAGAATCGGTTTCAAATTTGAGAAGGGAAAAATATGTCGGTTTGATGCTGTTTAAGTCATGATATTCTAGCATGTTTAAACCCGTTTTAAAATAACACAATTATAATAGGCTATTATTTCAGTAATATATACGAAAATGAAATATTATAAACAATCGAGCAAATGAAATTTGTTGTAGGATATTTTTTATCAAGCTGTTATGATAATTCTTGCTTTATAAGAGGTAAAAATAAATAAATAAATAAATAAATAAATAAATAAAAATCTCTGTTTGGACTGATGGTCATGTGAAGTGAATCTCCCTCGACCAGCTACAGATTTTCAGAGGGAAAGGCTCAAATCATTATTTAGGCAGTTGCACACAGGGGTGCATAACACGATTGAAATCGATGGCACATTTCAGGGTTGTCGCTATTCAAACTAAAACGAAATTACAGCACATAATTGCATATAATGACCGTTTTAAACTGCGCGAGGCACGTGGTAATATAAGCTCAATATAAGGGATGGAATGGTTGAACAACCAGGCAGAGCGTAGCACAGAGTTACCAAACTTTTACAACGACAGGACAAATTTTACTGATAAATAGGAAATGCGTGTGGAATTTTATAATTGTTTATTTGTACTGTGTTTATTCTATACAAAACATTTGAGAGTCATTGTATTTCAACACTATTTGGTGATTTGTTTTTAAAAACAAAAACTTATTCTCAATAGATGTCTTTTAAATTGACAATGAATTAATTTAAAGTAGGGTACATTTTAACGAATTTGTAAGTCTCCCATTGACAGTGAGGGACAAGACAAAACATGTGGCCGAAATATGCCAGCAGGGATGCAGGCAGCAGAGCATCACTGTCCTATAGCAGACACAAACACGCCCTCTTGTGTTAGCAACACGACCCAAAGCACAACCACCAAACAAAGACATATGGAAACATGGGCGAGAGATTGCATTAACACTTTATTCTGCTCAAATGTTCAATAACACGTTAATGACCGGTGATTATTAAATATTTGAGAATTAAAAAATAAAAATAAAAAATATTTCAAATTAGGCGTTGTTTCTGCTAAAATTATCCAAATAGTTTCTGTCTTGTGTTTCTCAGATTCTCAGATGTAAGATCACAGTTACACAAAATTTAACGCTAAATTACAGTTATTTGGGGAACAGCATTTGCACTGTGGTCTTTGGTAATAACAATGCTGACATATTTTTAAACCACAAGCATGTTTTACTTCACTTTTTGATCACTTTTTAGCATTTATAGTTCAGCTATGTCAAAGAACATCTACAAATACATCATACATATGTTATATGAAACATGATGATACTAAAGTGTGTGTGTGTGTGTGTGTGTGTGTGTGTGTGTGTGTGTGTGTGTGTGTGTGTGTGTGTGTGTTTAATAGTGATGGATGATAGATAGACACTTTAGTAGGTGAATTTGTATGGGTGTTCAATACAATGTGATCATCATTCATTAAAGCCATAAAACATTGTTTTGAAATCCAGCAGGATACTAAAGAGATATTTGGAGGGAATGAAGCCTGATATGCACTGTGTATTCAATTCAAATCGGTGCATCAAAGAAATTAGTTAACAAGGGAATAAAATAGATTGTGAAGGTATATTCTTCAGCAACATCCAATCATAATATTAATAATTAAACATTTTCGATATGCAAGAATTTTAGTATTTTGCTACAAACTGTGGTGTGCAGATGGCCTATGCTTCATCAACAGTAATGACCACCACCATCATTTTTTAAAATGGTTTTCACCCCCACTTGTTTGGCAGTAGAAATGATTCTAGAATAGAAAGATTTCCACCACGCTGAACATTTTACAAAGGCTTGTATGTATGTGTGTATATAAATATTGGAATTTTTTCCACCCTTATGTTCAGTTATTTTAAGAGAGGGACAATGGATTCATCATGTCAGTAAGAACATGATAATAATTTTATTCTCTTAAGAAATATTTAATCTTTCACTTTATTCACACAATTCACACATTTTTTTTAAAGCTGCATCACTGAAAGCATGGTTCATGTTTTGTTAACATTTGTCTAACCTTTGTGAAACCTTTTTACTGGGATATGCTGTTTTCGTAGCATGGTTCATGTTTTGTTAATCACTTTTTACTGGGATATGCTGTTTTCGTCATATTTCAAATGCATAAACACAAAATAGTCTCATCCCATGATCAGTTTTATTTTATAAAAAAAAATGCTCAGATGAAATGATTATAGGACTTAAAACTCAACAATGTAATGTCTTAGATCATAATATGAAAACTTTACTTGCAGATGTAAATCCTTTGAAGGTCCATTACTTAACTCAGAACAATGAGTGTTTTCTTTTAGGATTAAAATAGTCATCTTACTCTGTGTTATACTCTTAACAAGAGAACCTGCAATCCTTACTGTATGATAATCACTGGATAAATGCTCGGAGACAAGCAAAACAAGGAAACAAGACACACACACACACACACACACACACACACACACACACACACACACACACACGTACATTAACAATACAGCCTTAACCTTCATATAATTTCTCTTTAAGTTTATAAGTAAGCTAATAATGTTGAGATAAGATTAATTATGATAATGTTAGAGCTAAGTATAATTATTCAGGTTCCTAGTATCCTGTTTTATGGTGTCTGAATAAAAGTATGTCCCTCATCCTGACCTCTCATTAACCTCTGGTTTCATTGATCACCTTCACCAGTCTGGCCCGAATTTGGAAATATCTCTGAGAGGTAATGGAGGATAGAGCACAACCTGAAGGATGTGTGCTATTGACAAAGTACGGTTTATGTAATCTCATTCAGTTCAATAGCATGCATTAGTTCCATCGGTAAGGAGAGAGAAAGATAGAGAAGAAGCAAATCTATTTTGTGATATGTTGCTTTGAGCAACCTCTTGACCTCACAGACTGAAGACCTTGGATACATGTTTTCACTTGGAAATGTGCCTGTATATGTCTATGTGTGGCCTGACTATATGTACCAGTTATATTTCTTTAATAAATTGTTTACATGGTTGCAGTGTTTTGTTCTCAAAGACCGCAGCGGCGTGTGCTCTCTCAGGAGTAGAAATCACAATGTGCTTGTAAATTTAGGTTGTTAGATTCGATGCAGAAGTCTCCCTCAGCCACAGTAGCCAGTTCTTACAGCTCAGCAGGAGTCCTTAGAGATGAATGGCACGAGCAGCGTTTCAGCTACTTTGCGCGTGTATGTCCAAGCGTGTGTGTGTATGTGCGTGTGTCATCATTTCTTTAGACCTAATGCTTTCTTTTCTAGCTGTCATCTCTTCAGACTAAGCAACTGTGTTTGTGTTCTGGTGTGTGCATGTGTCCACACTAGATTTTCTCCGCCTTTAAAAATGACTCCTTATGATTACAGTTTAGCATGTTCTGAGTAACTAAAAACACACATATTTCAGCTGGAAAATCACAGAGAGGCTTCTGCCTCCTCTCAATGACAGAGACATCAGTGATTTTGTCATTGTTAGGTGCCGTATCCAGTGTTTTCGGATCACATTTTCTTTCCATTTATGGAATTTTTCAGAGGTACACCATAAAGACAGCTGCTGGATCATGCACCTTTTCAGAAACATGTTGAATTGGTTTGTATTGGAACATTATGTTTTCTATTTTGATTATTAAAATAATTATACTATAAATGGATACGATAAGATCTAACAAATACGCTGGAAACATGCATCAGCATCAAACTGAATTTTAAAAATATAAATTTTGTGTGTAATTAATCTTTCTTTCTTTTTTCATTGAATGGTTGATTTTATGTTTTGAATTTCCATCCTTTTCAGACCAATCTTGTCAATAAATATCACAAAAGTTGTGTTTGCTACAATGTGTAATTTTTAAGCTTCGGCTTTTGTTTATTTGTTTATTATATTTCATGTGTCACTACAGAAAAATTATAGACCTTTTCTTCTCTAATTAACATCCTCAGCCGATGAGATATACGGATATCAGATTGTTCAGGATCTTTGGCCGATACTAATCAGTTTGTTTAATTAATTCAAACAGCTACAGGCTGGAGTGGGTCACTGCTTTGTTTACAATATCCAATCAAACACATGAGACATTATTTTTTTCCTCTTAAAAGTTAAAAGTCCTTTTTTGCCTTGTATGGTTTTATGAAGAATATTTGACATTATTTTCATGGCACTAAAGGTGTTTTATAGTGTAAAAAGGATTTCTTAATTCATTAAAATGTTCTTTACACACACAAAAAAAGAACTGTTCAGTAAAAGGTTCTTTGGGGAACCCAAAATGGTTCTTCAGTGGTATCACTGCAGAAACCCCATTTTGGACATTTTATTTTTAGGTCTGTTCCTGTTAAAAGCAGCGGTTTTTATTTTACATTTGCATCAGACGCTCCAACATTCTGCTCTTTGTGTATAGCACTGATAGTCTAACCATCTCAGTAACATATATTGTTGCTTTCAGCTGTAATGTACTGGCTGGCAGCCATATTTATGTCTGAGCCAGAATAAAACGAAAGCTGTTTCTCTCACTGCCCACCATGAACCTTGGCTTTAGGTCATTTTATTTGCAGCTCAAGGCATTAATGTTTTCATGAATGCAATTAAGATCAGGCAAACTCTTTAGACACAAATGTGTCTATGTCCTGCAATTTGGCCATTTGACTGCAAATAACTAATTAATATCATTAACAGAAGAGCTATTGATGCACTATTTGTACCACTAAAAACCTCTCAGCTTTGAATACAGTGTCAGTGATGCTTTTCTTGAAGTCAAGGACTTGATATGCTTCTCCAGAAGGCCTTATCAACGTCTTTTGTTTCCATTAAATCTTGCCTGAATTTTCGTTAGCTGTCAGAATTAATGCCACACACATGAGTCTGTGTCCTCACTGAGACGCTGGAGGGGTGAAGATCTCATCTGGGTCACTGTGGTAACACAGAACCACAGACCATATGGTTGCCTTAGTCATGGCCTACCTGAAGCAGCAATGATAATCACTGAAGACAAGTGCCACTTGACACCAGAGTGACAGATGGTGTTCCTGGGACTATGTACAGGACTACTGCCTAAACTAAGCACCAGCACTGCAAACCTTTTCGCCTCGGCTTTGGTCGGCCTGAGATGCACAATGAAGGTGATGATGTGTCAGGGACGATTATATGAGATGCTTCCCACCTCCTCTTGTTTTGTCCCTTGGGTGGATCCTTGCCCCACGGCATTACAATCCACAGCCTCAATGGCTGACGGCAAATTTCAACACACTTAATGGCATTTCATACACAACAGCATGGAAGAGCAAGATGCACCAACAACAGCTAGGATGTTCAAATGGCTCTAATAAATTTATTGTTTGAACAGTGTTGATTGTTAATATTGATTTATATCTAAGGATGAAAAATTTGATTTAAGTCATTGATAAGCCAAAACTCATCTTTCGCCAAGTGGGTTTGGATTTTGTACTGACACCTACTGTATATCTAAGGGATAATGAAAGCACCATCCATTATCCCACTTACACCACGGTCATTTGCCAACATTGACAAGTTACAGTAAAACTGTTAATGATGTTTGCAACAAAATATTTGACCAGAAGGGTAAAATTATTATTTTTGACAGTTAGGGCTCATTAGCTCTAGCGTGCTGCCCGCTTCAAATCAGACAGAGATGATATAGTGCGGTAAGATCACATTTATTTAAATGAATGAATTTTAACATTTACTTGAGTTTATTATCGATTGATCGAGAGAGAGAGAGAGAGAGAGAGAGAGGTGACAGTTAAATGTGTGAATTACCTGCGTCTGCGCATCTCTCTCTAAAAACAATGAAGCTGTGAGTTTAGTTGCTTCAAAAACAACGACTATCTGTGCATGTGAGTTATGTGTGGTGTCTCTCTCTCTGTGTGTGTGTGTGTGTGTCAATGAAAGCAGCTTATTAATATATAACAGCAATTAAACTGACCTGGACCTGGGGGGGGGTCTTTTTTATGATCCAAAAAAGATAGTCCAAGGCAAAACTGCCTTTATAGCACAGGCTATTTCATAGTAGAAAGATTCAAAAAGAAAACAAATAATGGGCTGCACACCCACACACTTCAGCAAAGAATTCCTTTTTTTTTTTTTTTGTAACCATTACCATTAAATGTTTCTACTATAAAATAGCCAGTTTAATAAAGGCCTTTTAAGGACTTGAATTGAAAGTGTGCCTTGAATTATCTATTAGATTTTTTTTTCTTTTTTTTAACATACTTGTTCCCCTTCCTCTTTATTGCTATATTACTGCACTGCATCTGTCCATATGTAGATGTACAATTCTAATGTAAAGAATTTATTCATTCAGCCCTCGAACATTACAGCACTGATGATGTCACATCATGCATGCAAAAAAATGAAACATGACTAGCATACCATTAGTGAAAATTCATAAAATATTTAAAATGCCAATTTCAGTTGTACTGATAAAACCATATACAAATGATGATCTTAAATTAATACATATTCATATCTCCATTTAATGTCTTCTAAATATTCAATTATCATCAGACCACTGGTTTGTCTATCACTTTCTTGTTTTTTTAGCATAACACTTAACGTTGCACTGACATAAAGATGACACATTCATCCAACTTTCTCAGAGCCATCTCTAATTGTATACCGAATGCTGAATCAAACTGATATGTTACATCAAATGGAAAACAAATCTGCTTTCTTCATCAGATTAGCGGGGATTTGTGGATGTAGTAAATGGGTGTTTTGCTGTCCTCTGACAGACAGGGAGGAGCAGTAAGAGCGCAGGCGGCTGATGCATCAGGCTGAGGGAGTGGTTTGTTTGGTGTCTAGTCATTACAAGATGATCCCCCCAGCAAGGTGAGAATTCTGTGCTAGATGCTAAGGAGACCACAACTCATTGTCCAATGAGTACTGGACATAAATAAATAGAAAGTTGAAGGTTGCTTTTATATATTTTTTATAACATTTCTTGGATAGATTCACTTTGGGATGATATTTTAAAATCACACACACACACACACACACACACACACACACAAGCGGAAGCAGCCACACACTCACATATATATATATATATATATATATATATATATATATATATATATATTACTTTTTATGGGCCATTCTACAGAATGAGTTAAGAATGTCTTGGGGAAAAAAAATATTTGTACGTATGCAAAATGTATAATATCCAAGGTACACATTTCTAGTAATTGTGCAGTTAATTCTCATATTGTATTTTCAGAAAGTTTTGGAATATTTGTCCTCTCCTCAAATTTGTCACTAGCAAAGCACAGTAATTGACCTATTATTGACCTATTAATCTACATTGTAAATATATATATTTTTATCTATTTTACTATTTTTTTTTCAGAGGTAAATCAATAACAGTTTGAATTTTTCATTAAACTCAAAACTATCATAACATCTTAGTTGATAATTCAGTATACTTTATACTTTATACATCCCATGTTTTGTAGTGACTGCACATTTTCAGTAGAGACAATAATGCTTTGGTAGCGACCACATCCCATTACAGAATTTTAACTTACATACTAAAACACTACTAAAATATAATAAAATACAAAAAAAAAAAAAAAAAAAAAAAAAAAAAAAAAAAAAAAAAAACCAACAACAACACATAACTGTACTAAAATGTTGTTTATTTGAGGATATGAGGATTATGTATGTTTGTTTTTGTCACTACAGAAACGGTTTCGGTAATGACAATTTTATGGGATAACACCCAAAATAAACAAAGATGTCACTACCGAAACTCCACCAAATGTTTTGGTAGTGACAATTTCAGATACTTTTGAAGCCTAGCTCAAAGATGCTAATCAGCACATGGTTAGCTAGCACAGTTCTGAACAGCTGCACACACATAAAAATTAAATAATATGGAATAATTCCAAAAAAGTGTGATTAATTGCAGAAAAAAGGTGTTCATTACACACAGATTTTTCAGAATTTTTAAACATGTTTTTCTCAAAATTATGGGGCCTATCTACTTACCCTGTAGCTGTGAGAGAGAGTGACACATACATATTTCCTGATCATAAATGTAGAGGTGTAGTTAATTTCAGGCTCTGCCAATGGACTAAAATATGCATGTTTCAGAAGTGACATGGAAAATGTGGGACACATTTTTTAACATAAAGTTTCATAATTTAAAAAGAAAATATAAAATAAATATATTTTGTTTTTAAATTCACTTTTTAAAAGAATCAAAAATATATTTTTAAAAACAACAATGAAAAAAAATACGAAAATTATTTCAATATCATTGTTGGAATTTAGGGGTTAGGGTTCAGGACAGCCACCTCCCAATTGAAAGTACCCAATAAATGATGATTTTATATATTTTAATCTTACTAATTTAGGGGAATTTACAGTTAAAACCCAAGGACCAGATATGATGAATGAAGACCAGGAGTCAGAGATGCGTTCAAGTAAAGAAAAATTTACTGAAGAACATGGTTTGCAGTTTCATCAGCAGAAGTCAGCTTCAGTACTCTCGATGGAGTTCGTAGGCCGCTCTGCATACAACTCAAAATCACCAACAATTATACCCTGACAGAGGATACTAATTGTGTCAATGCATAAGTCAACAAAATTCTGATTGGTTCCGAAACCTAGATCAACTTAGTTTCCACATATGGACGTAAACGATTCAAACATATCTTCTGACAACTATTTTGGTGACAAGTGATCCGAGGTAAGACGCAATACGTCTCTCCAAAGACGTATATCTGATACGCTGGACATTGGCAGTTCAATGTTTGTCCTGGGATTGTCTGAGCTTCTCCCTGTACAGACAGATACTAACACACATACGCAGAAAACTTATCAGAACTTCAAGGCCGCCTAGCCCTAGCTAGAATTTTATCAGTATGGTTCGTTACACACACACACACACAATGAAGTCATCATCATAGAGAGTAGAAGTACAGCATAAAGCAGGATTCTTTAATATCTCATAAGCGCACATAAGGTTACACATTTCACTCTTGCCATAACTTGATTTATAGTCAAACAAGAAATAATGTAATAATATAATTAATATCAATATGAAGGATATGGCAACTCGGCATCCATTCCTTCACTAATATTTAAAATATTATTGTTGGTTTCAATAGAGAATAGAACGATCTTAGTAAACATCTATGATTTGAATACTTAAATGCTTTTTAAATGTGCTTTTTGGTTGTGGGGCAGCAGCTTGGACCAATTCTGTAGACTGGCCCATATATATATATATATATATATATATATATATATATATATATATATATATATATATATATATATATATATATATATATATATTTATATATATATATATATATATATATATATGTATGTATGTATGTATGTATGTATGTATGTATGTATACATACATAGATATAGATATATAGATACATACTTAATTTTAGGCATAACAATTGTAGTAGATGCATATGATGATGCAATTAATATTCAATAACATACGTCCCTACAGTATGGTTTGCTAAATAAATTTCATCATTCAGTGTATCCATCCTGTCAGCCTTTTGACGCGAAAGCCCCCATTGTCCACAAAAGTATTCAAAGACCCCATGAGTTTTCCAGTTCCATGTGATTTACTGTATAAGGATTTGTAAAATTATTTTACTCCCAGTTTCTACCTGATAAAATAAATAATTTAGAGCTTGGTATAACTAGAAAAATGTATTCCATAAAAATGCCTATAAATTGATAAGATTGCAAATTATAAGACTTGTTTATGTCTAGAAATCACAATTTAAAATGAGAAATATTTTGATGTTGTTGCTGATTTAGCTTATTTTAGTGCCTGTTTTGTCTTTATTTTAATAATTGTATGTCATCTTGAGGCTTCTTTAGAAGTTTGCAGAGGCGAGGCCACATATTGAGGCCTCTGGTTGAGAACCACTGATCTAGAAGAACAAAGTTGAAGGGTGATATTCACCAAATCAGCTAAAATTAGACGGAAATCATGAAAAATAACTAAAAGACATCAGAATTAGATGAATTGGTAAAGATGCTCTGTTACATTTAACTTCTTGTGCAGGAAAATTTCAAGTCTTATTTTTTTGTTCAACTTTCAAGTGACTTAATGCAGTCCCTGTTGTGCAAAAATAAGTATAAAAAAAAAGGATTTTTCTTATTTTTTAAGTGCAAAATGTCACCTTTAAGAGGCCCTTAAAGTGATGACAGTGAAAAAAAAAATTCCAGGGGATTTCCCCCCTCTCATTTCCTTACCTACCACAGAGTGCATACCTGCAGGTGATCTGAAGGCCTGTAGAGTGGCAGGGCATCGAGAAGGAACTACAAGGTGAGAAACTGAAACTTTTAGCTACATGACAGCCTGGAGCAGTACATTAACATGACAGGCCATCTCTTGTCTGGAAAAGTCAGGCTGGCATCCCAGTCTTCAGTGTATGAGGAAGCTGGAGAAGAATAGGAAAGGGCTAATCCCTCCCAGCGTTCCTCCCAGAAAACTACAAGGCTCTTTCATGCTCCATCCCAAACAGCAACAAGTTTTGGCCCAGATCATGGATGGATAGCATGGATTTCACGCGGGCCAGATGTGGGCCGGATGTAGGCCAATACTATGTTGCTGTCTAGGATGTAACCTTGGTGAAACTGACACCCCTTTTCTTCCTACCTGCCCCAGGCAGTGGCTATCTTGTCTTCTTTTCTTGTATGTATTGACTTTCTTCTGAAGAACGCAAAAGAAGATATTTTAAAGAATGTTGGTAGCCAAACCATTGCTGGTAGCCATTGACTTTCACAGCATTTTTTTCCCCCACACTATAGAAGTCAGTGGCTACCAGCAACTGTTTGGCTACCAACATTTTTCAAAATATATTTTTTTGTGCTCAACAGAATAAAAAACCTCATATAGGTTTCGAACAATACGAGGAAGAGTAAATGATGACTGATTTTTTTATTTTTGGATGAACTATGACTTCAAATCCACATGGCTAAAGGAATTCAATTTCACAGTGTGAATAAGACTGAAGCGTCATTGACTGGTTTTCATAACCCACACAGAGAACAATTCTGTAATGAGTATCATGTTTCGTGCTAAATACACATCAGACAAAACTGTAACCCAATAGTTAGATTTGGGCTTTCTCCTTGGTGACAGCAGGCCCATAGCAAACAACAAAAAAGACATACCTGGCATTCCGACTTGTCTCCACTCCTCCTAAGTGGATTGGAGTATATCCTATCCCAACATTCTGCCATTATAACCAGTGAGGTAAACCGCAACGACCAGCAATCCAAGTGTGAATTTGGCCCTGAAATGCCCAATTACATCCATGTGAATCCTCCATGAGGTTTTGCTGTAAGCTTTGTCATGGTACAGTGCTGGTACAAAGAGCATCTTAAAGAAGGATCTGACCATGCTGGAGATGTCAGCAGCATGAGAAATGAGATCTATGAGAATTCTTCCACATCCTCTTCAGGAGCGGTTACCTACCCTTATTTGAAAAACACAAGAGGCCAAAGATCAAGCAAAGGTATTGAAAAGCACAAAGTGGTGCAAAACATCCATACACTTTTAGAAGAGCAGTGAACCTTGAAAGCTTTTTCTGAACTAGTACAACTATAGTTCCAAAGTTTTATAGGGATCAGTAAGATTTTTAAATGTTTTTGAAAGAAGTCTCTTGTGCTCACTAAGGGTGCATTTATTTGATCGAAAATACGGTAAAAACAGTAGGATTGTGAAATATTAGTTCAATTTAAAATAACTGTTTTTCAATTTAATACATTTTTAATTTATTCCTGTGATGGCAAAGCTGAATTTACTCCAGTCTTCAGTGTCACATGATCCTTCAGAAATCATTTTAATATGCTGATTCGGTGCTCAAGAAACATTTCTTGTTCTTATCAATGTTGAAAACATGATACATTTTTTCAGGATTCTTTGATAAAAAGAAAGTTCAAAGGAACAGCATTTCTTTGAAATAATTATAAAAAGTATTTATTGTCACGTTTGATCTTTTTTTGTGTAACTTGCTGAATAAAATAATTGGTTTCTTTATATATATATATATATATATATATATATATATATATATATATATATATATATATGTAAAATATATAAAATATATATTCTCTAGAAGATAAAGGAATTATTCACGGAAAAATAAATATTCTGTCATCATTTATTTAAAGGTGGGGCAAGCGATTTTTCAAAAACGCTTTGGAAAACTGATTCGGGCTGAGTTGCAAAACAAACTTGTAGCCAATCAGCCAAATAAAAGAGGAAAATGTCTGCGAAACACAGGCAGGAAATAAGGCAAGAAGTAGGACCCGTGTAAATATCGGATCAGATTTCCAGTGCTGGAGAGAACTCAAGGAGCGGAAGGCCTGCGATCGGACGCCGAGGTTGCTTTGTTTCTTCTCGATAGGTGAGTAACACTGTGTCTGCACCGCAACAGCTAAAGTCTGTCTAGTAAACTGGACGCGACAAAGCGAATGTTGAAAATCATTTGAAATTTGTGTAAATACATCATAAATAGAATGCAGCAGCAGTCTGGGATTTGTCATGTCGTGCCACGCCGCATCCAGTCTAGACAATAGATATATCTATGGTGTAGACAGCATCACTGATTATAATGAGTTCTATAGTATTTTGTCGCACCGTGCCACTCGCATCTGGTGTAGACACGGTGTAACATTGATTTTGCTTTGGTTCACAGAGCTAATCGTTGCCTGGGTTGCGTACGTACGTGTGGGGCGGAGCTATCAAAATAGGGGCGAGACCCTTTTGCGGTAGGGCCGTGTTTGTTTTGGTGATTTTAAATGTCAACATTGGCTACCAGAAATCGCTTACCCCACCTTTAACTTTGTGTTGTTTCTAAAGTGCATATGACTCATGCCATGCAGTCTATTCCAAGTAGTCAGCAGTCATGTGATGGCTTTTTATGAGAAACTGATTTTTTTATTTTTTTATTTTATTTATTTTTATTTATTTTTTTTATTTTTTTTTTTTTTTTTATTTATATATATATTATATTTATATATATATATATATATATATATATATATTTTTTATTTTATTTATCTTTATATTTATATTTTATATTTTTATATTTAAACAGCAAAAATAAAATAAAAAATCTTTCCACGTCATAGCGTGTCATAAGTGTGCCATATACACATCGGACACATAGTTGTAAGACCACTGTAAGTTGCCCTTTAAATAAAGTGTTTGTGACAATTATGAAGAATCAAGCAGTGGAAATCACTCTTATGAGTGGAAAGGTAGATGTGAGCAATGCAGTACTCCACAGGGAGGCAAGCAGAATGATCCTGTTTTCATATGCAGGAGTCATTCCCCTGCAATTATCTTAGTGAATGGGGCCCACGGAAGGTAATTGCTTTGTTTTTCAATTATTTGCTGAGGCTCTGGTAATTTACTTCATTCTATGAAATATGCCAATTAGACATTTTAATTACAGTTTTCACTGTATCACTTTTCCCTGTCTCTGAAAGGATGTAATACTGCTATTAGCTAGACACAGAGAAAAAAATGACTTACATTTCTCAAGCAGATTCAAATTGGAGAGATTGGCTTTTTGCCCACATCTTCCCAGCCCAGTCAGACAACTGAATTCTAGACAAAAGAATGCTAACTGACCTTTATATTTATTAGAACGAAAGTCCCGACAGTATTAATTCTTTAGTGCATTCGCAGAACTGCATACTATAATCATAACAAGTGAAATACAGGTTTGTGTTAAATATATGTGCATTTTATTGATGTATTTTATAAATAATTGAAGCATTTATGCTGAAGATTGTTATATATCGGTTAGTTGCATGCTTATAAGCCTTTATTGTGTATAATATTATTCATATATGCACAGAATATAGTAAACATTTTCCTTTATTTTGCCTAACTTACTCAACAAAAGAAAAGGAAATGAGAAAAAGGTCACAAGGTGTGTCTGTAAACCCTTCACGTTTGTCCCTGTTCCTTTGAGTACATGAAATCTTCCACTCATTACTGTGTCTTCATTTGTCCTTGGGACTGCAATTTGATTTAATTTCAAAGATAAGTCCACAATTCTGTTCCCTGTCACCCCTCCCACTTACTCTCCCACCAGTTGGATTGTGTGTGTATTTTTTCTTTTTTGTCCTTAGGAGCACTTAGGCGTCTAAGAAACAGGCATCTGTCTTGAATATAGCCATCTCTGCCAACCCGCAAGGGCAGAAGAGAGCATCATATGTCTTGAGGAAGGGCTACAGAACCCCTTTGTCTATACCTTTGGAAACGCGGACTGATGAATGATTCTGATCGCTGGCTCTGAGTAATATATAAAGTCATTTTACAATGTACCTTTGCACTAAATTATACTCCCTCAATAAGGTTTGACAGGTGCGGGTACTTCACCAGGCTCTTTTATATCTCTCAAGCATCAGATGGCCTCCATTTATCAGTAGCCAACCAGCCAGAGATTTCTTTCACTCTTTTTTCCTCCTTTTGTATACTCTTCGTCTACACAAAATGCTGGTGTCACGGAATTGTGAGTCGTAGATGTCTTTGCCAAGGTAAATATAAAGACTGTTCCAGCTGTGTAATAAAAAAAGGATATTTGAATGAATGCTGATTTTCTACTAGCATTGCACACTAGCAGGGAAGGATGTTATTGTGTGGCTATTTGTTTGGCACTAAGCTGAAGGGTCTTGCTAGTGGGGGTGTTATGTTATTGTCAGTGATCCATTAGCGGAAATTCAGGATTAATGAACATGTAAACATTTTGGTAATCTTTGGACTGAGGTGATAGAATGGATAAATGTAGACCTTGCAAGGAGATTTTTAGAGCCCCACTCTCTGATAACATCTCGAAAGTAGTATGAAAACCAGTTGAGTTAAGACAATTTGACTAACTTACAGCTACAAGTTACAGTATGGAAACACTTCTAAGCATGCTAGTATTCTATAGTGATATTATGGGATAGTATGTGTAATTTGTTATTTTTTGTAATTCCAAACTTTTTTTTCTTGTTAAACTAAAATTTCTTGTTGATGCATTTACATAAACAATGTGTCTCCATTTCAATTAGTCAAGATAAAAGCAAGGAACTATTTACGTCTATGATAGACTTTTGTTTGTGACAGCAGTTACCCGTTCAACACCGTGTTTGTGTGTGTGTATGTATGTGTGTTTTTATATTTTTTTGTGTATATATGTATTTTGATATATATATATATATATATATAAAACAAAAATCTTACTGACTCCTAAGGGTTAGACTCATGGGCCCCTTCTTAAAAAAAAAAAAAAACACGTCCTTAGGGCTTCAATTAATCATCACAGTCATTAGACTTGCCTGTCAAGCTGTGAGGCCCTGTGTGCCCAGTCAAAGGGATTTGCTTTTAAGCTAAACAAATGTTAGCATTATGTATGTTGAGCTAACAACCTGTCTAAGAAAGTAAATGTAGCCACAGCTTTTCAATTTTAGTATAGATATCACGCTTACTTAAGGGGAGTAGACAAATTGTGTAAGATATCTGTCAGTGCAGCTGTGAACAAAGCTAAATAGATTTGCTGCTTTTCATTTTCTGCATATTAGTTATGGAAATGACAAAGCAACACAGCAAATGCTATGATTTTTATGACACTTTTAAAGATGACATAATTGTTTGTGTTTATTTTTGAAAGATTAAAGAAAGCAACACTTATTTTATAACAGTATTAATTTATTAATTCATTCAAACATACAGTACATTCATGTGAAAGACAAACATCATTGTTCCTGCACTAGGTGAAGGTACAGTAGTTGTTGTGTAAAAGCCACTCACGGCCCTTTGGGGAGATTCACTACAGGAGGTTGTAAAGGTCTTAACACACATTCTGCCCTTTACTTTTCCCTTGGTCTTGCACTAATGTCTTGTAGTAACCAGGCCAAATGGCCAAAAATTATATTTTTGTACCTCTGAAGACACTTTTCATTGTTGCTATGATGAGAATTATTTGTCTAATGAAGAGGTATTGCGACATATGATCCTATATATGATATTATTTATCTATTATTTATATTCCTTACCATTACTGCTTCTATTATTATTATTATTATTATTATTATTTATATTTCTTAGCTTATCACATTATCTATTTCTCATTGATGTTGGAGAATTTTAATCTCATCAGCCCATTACAGAAGTAAAAGCTATGTCTGCTTTGATTTTGATATTATCTGCTTGTTTAGTATTAATTTTAATTTTATAATTAAATTGTACAAACTCTCATAATATGAATATAAATGTCTGGAAATAAGTCCAATTGGTTTGGCCTGGAATTCATTTTTCAGTATTCATTTTAATTTTTGAATATTGGTCAGCAGATGGTAATCAGCTTACATTAATAATGAAAAAAAAAATGCTTAATGAATATCTTTCTTCAACATGTAGTCTGGCCATCTCATGTCTAGTACACACAGATAACACAAAGCTGTCTATACTATTGTACTATTTCTGTCTGTTTCTCATTTCCCCTCACTGCTGCTCTCTCCATTTGTTCATATGGCAAATCAGATACAGCAGGCAAAAGTCTGCAAGGTTCCAATGTCTTTGAATGGCAATATGTTCACATATATACATAAACACGTACACCACCATTCAAAAGTTTGAGATCGGTAAGATGTTTTTAAAATATGTTTCTTATGCTTACCAAGGCTGTATTTATTTGATCAACAATGCAGTAAAAATGAAATATTATTACAATTTAGTGCTCAATAAACATTTCTTATTATTATCAAAGTTGAAAAATGTGCAGCTTAATAATCTTGTGGAAACAGTTATACTTTTTCATAATTCTTTGATGAATAAAACGTTCAAAAGAACAGCATTTATTTAAAATATAAAAGTTATGTCTTTACTGTTACATTAGATCAATTAGTTAGCTTGTTGACAGCTTGCAGTGTAGTTTTTAACAGTAGCGTTAATCCTAGTTTACCTTACTTCAATTAATGACTAGCATGGCAAGCTAGAGTTTTAAAGTAGCCTCAACACTAGCCTCATATTTTCATGCAAATTTTTATCAGTGTAAATTATACCACTAAACACCTCATCCATTCCAATATGTGTACAAAGACAGGATGTATGAGGATAAAACAGACAACAAGTCACTAAATACCTTAAATGAAGTCAGGGGTTATGCCCCATATCTAATTGAGTGTTGTAAAACAAAGTCCAGGCTGGCAGAGTGGTAGAGTGCTGTGGGCCGCAGGCGGACATTTGCAGCAGTGTATGTAGCCGAGGTGCAGCCCTATAACTTACTGACTAGGAGGTACTTACTATATAATGCAATATTCCTGCACTGCATCGTGCCATTTGTCATTTGAAGCGGGACACAGATTATGGCTTAGGGCAGTGCATCTGTCCTGCAAGTAGCTAAAAGCCTTCCCGGCTGAGCCTGCTGATTTAGCCGCTGGAGCAGAGGTCAATGCCCCCCATTTATTTTTTTTTTCTCTCTCTCTCTCTCTCTCTTTATATTTTTTTTTCTGTTTCTTTGGTTTTTTTCTTTATTTTTCTTTCTTTGTATTTATCACATTTTTACATTTTAACCCACTGCTAGTCTGTATCTACATTCAAAGCGCTGCTCTGTTTGCTAATGCACACTCCCTAGCTTAGCACCCACTTAGCAGCGTCCCCTGATTTCCTGTGACAGTCCCTGCTAGCTAAGCCCTGTGTCTTAGCGGGTGACTAAATGAAACATATTGACGTCCCACTGGGCTCAGCCATTGTTGTTTTGACAAATCCTCCTTTGGTGTTGATCAATCAGGGCTTCTCAATGGGGAGTGGAACGCTCCCAATATTTCATTCCCTAGTGTGCTCGCAAACGGGGCTGCAGGGCAAGCGGGCGTATTCAATTTGGGTTCGTAAGAGCTGCCCGTTCAGTCCGTCCCTGTAATTTACCCGCCGTGCACACACGACTGGAATGAAAAGGAAAGGGAAGATCACCAGCCCCCCTCCCACAATGCTGACATAAGTTACAAGCGAAAATTTTAATTAGTGGGGCGGTGCACTGCGATAATTCACTGCCTCTTCTGTCTGTTTTCTTGTTTGTCATTGTGAGCTTCTATTCATTGCATCTGGCATCTGCATGCCCTGGGAGGAGAGAGAGGTGGCAACACAACCAGCATTTAAACTCCAGGGAAAAGAGGAACTTATCTTGACATTGTTCAGTGATTCAGGATTACAGACCTGGACCAATGAACAGCAGACTATAAATACAGACACTTCCTTTCATAGTTAATAGATTACAGTGGTTTATTTTGTTTCTGTTTCTCACACTTTAGATTGTTTCTTTTTTTCTTTTCTGTCATTAATCCTATTTCCAGATTTTAAGAGGGTGTAACCATAATTGTGCACACAAAAATAAACATAAACAAATTGATTGTTTTTTTTTACAGGGATACTTTACCCAAAAATAAATCTCTCATTATTTACTTATTCTCATGCCTTCCCAAATGTATAAGACTTTCTTTCTTCAGATGAATATAAAGATTTTTAGAAAGAAAACAAATCCATCTCTGTGAGTCCATATAATGCAAGTCAATGGGACCACCAATGTTGACTCTTCAAAAACCATGCAAAACGAACATGATGGGAATCCATACAACCCCAAGTGATGTATCAGTGTCTTCTAAAGTGTTTTAGAAGCATTTTGTTGTTTGTGTAATGAAAATACTAATATTTTAAACTTTTTTTTTAACTATAAACCATCGTTTCTGGTCAACTGTCTGATTCATGAGTTGACGCTTGAAACCCCACATCACTTATCGCACAAGCTTCACAATGAGCTTGCATCACGCTTCACAACATTCTGATTTTTACATCAAGCGTGAACTCATGAACCCACTTATGACCACTGGCCCAAAGTGATGGTTTATATAGTATTTATTTATTAAATATTAGTGTTTTCATCAAATGGGGTAGTATGCACTGCAAAAAAAAAAATAAATCGTTTTTTGATGTTGTAAATAAAACAAATATTGTTAAAGTATGTTTATCAGAAAATTAAATACTATTTCAGTCTTTCTACTTCAAAATGTCATGTTTCAGCAATTTCAGAGTGATTTTTTTTTTCTTGAACCATTAAGACCAAGTCAAATTCTTAGTTATGAATCATTACAACTGCTATTTCTAGAGAACTGTATCTCACTATTCAACAAAATTTTGTGTTTTATATCTTATTAACAAGTTGGCCCTGAGCCGATTGTGAAAAATTCGCAGGAGCTGGTGTCATGTTGATAGGAAGTAATAAAGACTACAAATATTTCCCCTGGAAGAGTGTGTTATCCCGGTGTTGTCTGAACTAGAGTACTGTTCTGTGTATGCCATGCTACTCTTCATCATTTATTTACCTCACAGACTGTTTGCAAGAGCCTCATAGTTCTGCAGCACTTGAAAGCATAGGACTAAGAAACTGTAGTGCTGGGGAACAGTTGCGGGGGGCTGTAATCAAAGACGTACATCACGCCGTCATGACCACCCCTATCGTTCCCTCCCAGAATGTTAGTTATGTCAGTCTCCACCTCCCAATCTGGTCTGTATACCACCAGAGTCAGAGCAATGACTTGTGCCTTGTCCCAGACCACCTCAGGCCCCTTGGTGGCCTTTGCTCTCTCTCATTGTCCCCCTCCATGTCAGCCGGGTATGCAATGACATGCCGTCTAGCTTGTTAGCGACCCTTGAGTTCAAACTGTTGCCATCTGTCCTGCTGGTTCTTACCCTGAGTGCTTTATCTTGTGTTAGTCTCTGCTGGATGTTCAGATTTTTCAAAAAGACTGCGGGTGGAGCTCACGCAGAGATATGCTTGAAAGGGATTTGGTTTGGTGGGACCCTTAAAACTTTTTGTTACTATTGTTATTTCCATAAAACCTTTTTAAACAGTATACTGGATAAACAGTGGATGACAAAATTGTGTTTTTGCCGATTTTAAATATGCATTAAGCATTAGGCAAACTATTTTACCTGTTACTGTTGCTTTATTAAACTCTTTTCTTTGCAGTTTAGCATGTGTGCTCTGACACATTGATGTCACATGGGTGTCCTTCTATGGTTGTAATTTTGCAGCTAATATTTGCAGTATATGCAAGTTCAATACAAACCATTGCATCGACAGTATTTCCATAAATTTGCGTAATGCTACAATTTACCTTAACAAAAGATAATTTAGAAGTCATTTTGTTGTGTTTCTGCCTTTCCTCATGCTCTGCTGATTTTCATATAAATGTCTTTTCTAAGGCTGTGCCGAGCGTTATGTTAGCACAGAGAGAGAGGGGAGAGCTTTAGTGGATATTCATTTATGGTTTGCATTTTAGGGGGGGAGCTTGGAAAACAATGAAATATTTATCATGGAAAGATGAATGGCACAGACAGGGAGAGGGCACTAAATTATAAAGGAAAGGTTAGGATCTAATTGAATTAGGATGTGTGGAGAGCACGAGCTAGCCAACTGCTGGGGTTCACAGTGTCTGCCGCAAGTCTCCCCATCACTCTTTGTTTCACTCGTCTGCCTCACTGACTCTTCTCTCAAATAAGAGTTAATGCATGGTAATAAATCACATTACAAATTATTAAACATTTATTTGTTACAAATGGAAAGATTTTAGCAGGGATCATTTGTACAGTTTACATTAATTTAAAAGATGATGTGATAAAGAATGACTATGAGATTATGTATGTATAGTTTTATGTATATATAAAGAGTGATTAAAATATCTTACAGTTGAAATCTGATTTTAAAAAATGATGAACATTATTTCCCATTGGGGAAAACAAAAAAGAAATCTGTTCCTTTTAACTTTAAGTCAACTGATAGTGTATTTTACTAATACCAGTAGCTAAGGAATGAAATCAGGCCAATAACTGATTAATCGGTTGATAGTTTTTAAAGACAAAGACATAATTTTAAAACTAACATGCTATGCAAATTAATTCTGAAACATATTAAGAAATTAACAGTAATGACCTAACTATAGAAATGCTTGATTATGCAATAAAATAAATTAATTGTTGTGCTGTGCTGATAATCCATTCACCAGATGGTAAAAAAAAAAAAAAAAAAAAAAAAAAAAATTCCCACAAAGTACAACATTTATCCACATTTTCTTGGAAAGTTGATATTCCCTGTGTGAGCTCTGGTCAATAAGATTTAGTCCAATGCGATAACATTTTAGCATTTTCAGAAAAATTAAAATCCTCTTTGAATCGAAATGACTAAAAACAAAATGAGGGCTAAATTAAAAAAAAAAAAAAGCTATGCTTCATCACTAGTTTCGATGTATTGTCATTGTCAGTGTATGAATGATGCAGAATAAAGGGAGAGAGAGAAAAATAAAATAAATAAACCCTGTTGTAAGTTTTCTCTTTTTATATCTTTTCTAAGTTTTTGTTCTTTAAAAATGCATTTTAAAAATAAAAAAATAAGCAAAAGAAGAAGTTTAGACCTCGTACACAGATGAAAACTAGGCTGTGAGGGATAGACTTACAGTCTATATGCTTTAAAAACTCACCAATCAAACTGTTTCATGTTTTTTTTTTTTTTTTATAGTGAAAGATTTGTAGAAAGATGTTTCATCAGCTGAACAACTGGCATGTTGTTAGAGATCAATCCATTTAACACACTGTCAAAAATGAAATGTGTCTGCCCTAACTAAGGTCTGTTGGCGTAGGTTTTGGCCAATAACTGATAGTTCCAAAAAGCAACTACCGGGGCAGATTAAACTGTAAAACTCTCACATCAGCAGCTATGAAAGTTATTTTGTCACATATAAACCACCAGAGGATAGTCTTCTTGCAAATGTGCATGCATTATTTTGTTTTCAATCATTAAAAGTGGATTATAGCATTAGAAAAAAATGTGGCATTATTCATAATTAGTTATTTTAATACATCAACAAATTGTCATTTATAGATTTAGCAATACAAAGGACCTGCTTAGGTGCTCCCTGGGGTCCGTGTTCCACTGATTGGGAATCAGTGATTTAGAATATTACATTTTCCAATAGAATTTTCAGGCTCAGTAAATAGAGGCAGACAAAACAAGATGGCACCACTTTGTACTTTTTAAAAGAACATATTTTCATTTCTGTCCATCCCACCCTCCCTTCCTCAGGAATAACCTCATTAGAATTGAGGGAATCTGATTGTGTATTCCTGTGAGATTAACATTTTGCTGGTTAATTTAATTTGAGGGGCTGGCAGAGCAGGGCAGTGTTCAGAGGGGAAAGAAAGAAAGAGAAGTGTGCATCCATCTAACAGGTGGCTGAATTGACCTCAGCTGGTGCCACCTCGGCCTCTGACACTGACCTTGCTCAGAACAAGCTTAGCTTAGTCTCTCTCTCTCTCTCTCTCTTTCCTCCTCGTCTCCTTCCCTGTCTTTCTCTCACTCCACTCGTCTCTCTCTAAACAAATAACACTTCTGCTTTCAAGGGGGAGAAGATAGAAAGACACTAAAGGGGAAATATGTTACAGTACTTGTGGTGGCGGAAAGCATTTGAGGATGAATAATTTCTCCCTGTCTCAGGAGAGACATTGCTGTATTTCTTTCTCTTTTTTTCTTTTA